>NC_082389.1:12057609-12092609 GCF_031168955.1 Gadus macrocephalus
GTCTGCTTGGGCACGGGGGGCTTGGTCAGGGTCCGGCGGCGGTGGGACAGCTCGCCGTTGGAGGCGGCGGCAGCGCCCTGAGTCGGGGAGGGGGAGGGGCCCGGGGCTGGACGGGGGCGGGGACGGGGAGCTGGACACAGAGAGAGAGACAGACAGACAGACAGACAGACAGACAGACAGACAGACAGACAGAGACAGACAGAGACAGAGAGAGACAGACAGACAGACAGACAGACAGACAGACAGACAGACAGACAGACAGACAGACAGACAGACAGACAGACAGACAGACAGACAGACAGACAGACAGACAGACAGACAGACAGACAGACAGACAGACAGACAGACAGAGAGAGAGAGAGAGAGAGAGAGAGAGAGAGAGAGAGAGAGAGAGAGAGAGAGAGAGAGAGAAACAGTTGGCAAGGTTAACATTTGAATCCTTCATTCTGATTGGAACATTGCACGCATCACACATCTCAATTATGTTCTAAAATGCTACAGAACAGAATAGCTCTGTAAATAGCATAAATGTCACACTTATACTGGACTCTACAAATAGAACGGCTGTCAGCCGGCACATCACGCTGTGTGGAGAGAGAGAGGGAGAGGGAGAGGGAGAGAGAGAGAGAGAGAGAGAGAGAGAGAGAGAGAGAGAGAGAGAGAGAGAGAGAGAGAGAGAGAGAGAGAGAGAGAGAGAGAGAGAGAGAGAGAGAGAGAGAGAGAGAGAAGCTACCTGTGGTCTTAGGGGTGGCAGCTTTCTTGGTGTCTGCGGCTTTGCCCTCAGGCTTGTCCACCTTGTTACCTGTTAGGTGGAGCAGAGACAACAGTTCGGTATTACGCAGGAACGCGAGCTACGTCAATGTCTCCCCTCCCCCTCCCTGTTGTGTGTGAAGAGGTCTGATGTCAGACCGGGGTCCAAATGGAGAAAAAGATCCATAGTCCTGTGTTCCTTCTGCTTCGATCGGAGGAAGCTTAAATAACAACGGCTAAATGGAACCCCCCCCAACCCCTCCGCCCCCCCAGGGAGAAATTCAGTTATTACAGCGGCTAAAAATAGCCGATGGCGGTAATAGAAATATTGATATAGCGATATAGTTTGTGGGCCGAAAGTTATGGGGAGTGTCTCACTCATAACTCTGGGGTCCCCTGGAGGTCGGCTGTGACTCATAACCACTTTAGGAGCTGTGAGGCGCACGGCTGTGCACGTTAGGCGTATGTGTTGGATGTGCACGTTGGGGGTGTGCACGTTGGGTGCATGTGTTGGATTTGCACGTTGGGAGTGTGCACGTTGGCGCATCTGCACGTTGGGGGTGTGCACTTTGGTGGATGTGCCAATTGGGGTGTGAACGTTGGTGGATGTGCACGTTAGCCGTGTGCACGTTGGTGGATGTGCACGTTGGAGCTCTGCAGGTAAATGCTGGCAGCGTACGATTCTCTCACTTGTATTTTTTTTAACCAATACACTGACCTTCCTTTCTTTGAAGTCAACAGAGACCGACTGCTTAATTTGAATTTAGATTAGCTGGGAAACAAACACGCACTACATATTTGTATTCTCTGAAAAAAAACTAACAGTTTTAAACCACCCGGAGTACAATTTGAAGGCAACAGCATCATAGCAGATGAAGAGAAGTATGTATACACCTACAAAATATACTATAAAAAAACCATAAAAAAAGAATACGAATAATTCTTTGTGAGTGCTAAGGCGTAAATATCCAAAATGAGTGTGCGTAGATATATATATATAAATATACAGCAGAAAGAGCAGTCGAGTGATTCACCCTGGCTGCTAGCGTAATGAAATGATGCGTGAACAAAGTGAAAGTAAAACTGCTGTTCGGCCAACACAGGGGTGAGGCTGAGTCATGCAGCTCTGGGGCTCGGAGACGAGGTGCGAGATTCGTCACCATATGTGGGGAAAATAACCCAATAAGAGGCTTCACAACACACAGTCCCAGTGGAACCTCGAGGCTAACGACCTGTTCTGCTGCTCAGGGCCGACGCTGTTAAATCATTTCTATGCCTGATCTGGCTCTGAGTCTAGCTAATGGGTTATATCTCAAATTAGCCACTATTAGCCACAGCTAATGTCTTTGAAGTAAGCGTTGGTTTTCATGCTCCCAGTTGTAATCGCCCCATTCTATTTTTAGGAGCAGCAGGTAGCAGCCATGGACCAACGCTAGGTCGGACAGTGCCTTGCATAAGAGCACTGGCGGGAGTGATTACCAACCTTGCCTAAGAGAACCCAAGGCATGCAAACCTTAACCAATCTAAGATAAGATGAGTTGAGACAGGCTCAAATAAGTCACGCTTAAATTAAACAAAGCGAGCCAAGCCTAACAACACAACCATGTGTAACCCAATATAACCCAAACTCATGAACATACAAAGTGTACCGTTTGTATCTTACCTGGGGAGGCGGGCTTATTGACGCTCGCACGGGGAGTGGGCGTGGCCTTTGGCACAGCTGGGCGTTTCTCGGCTGTGCTGTTGTCTGGAGTCTGTGGCACAACACGAAACGAGAGGAGGCAGCATCGGCGTGTCAGTGGTGTGTGTGTGTGAGTGTGTGTGTGAGTGTGTGTGAGTGAGTGTGTGTGTCTGAGTGTGTTTTGTGTCCTTCCAAGTACAAGGTTGGACCACGTACAAACCTCTAACGGCCACTGTGAGCTGCTGCCTCTGATGACTGTTGGCTTCATCTGTCATTATTTCTGTGTTTGGTATTCATGTGTGACTCACCTTGGCAGCCTTCTTGGCCGCAGTAGGAGTGGTCGCCTTGGTACCGGGGCTTTTTTTATTGGCCGAGGCGGTGGTGGGGGAGGGGCGCTTGGCCGAGCTGGCCTCACCATTGGTCGAAAGTGTGGATGGGCGGGATTTGGTTGCGTTTGGTTTGGCCAACCCCGCGTCAGGCTGGTGATGGTGTCATGTTAAGCATGCGATGGCACAGGACGGAGAGAGAGAGAGAGAGAGAGAGAGAGAGAGAGAGAGAGAGAGAGAGAGAGAGAGAGAGAGAGAGAGAGAGAGAGAGAGAGAGAGAGAGAGAGAGAGAGAGAGTTTCAAAAAGAGAAGAGGGAAGAGGAGGGAAGAAAAAGGAAAGGATGGAAGAGAAAACGAGAGAAAAAGAACAATGGAATAGATGAGAGTGGCATCATGAAGATTGGAGCCAGCAACACATCCCAAGATCAACGTAATATATCACACAAAAAATTATACTAATGGGTGGTAAATCATAAAATTATCTTGATAGCAGCGGTTCCAATGTTGCATCGTGGGTAAATTATAAAATTATCTTGATAGCAGCATTTCAAATGTTGCATCGTGGAGATTATGATTCTTGAAAAGATTTTCAAGTATTGCAGTCTATCTACAAATAAAAATTGACATCTCTCTCTCTCTCTTTCTCAGCAGAAGCATTGTGTGGATGGAGGTGAATTATGTCCTTGTCTGTCTTGATTTTCTCTGAAATCAACTTCACCTAATTCCTCTGAATACACGTGTCTGCCTGTGCGTGTGTTTGCCTTTGTGTGTGTGTGTCTCTGTGTGTGTGTGTGTGTGTGTGTGTGTGTGTGTGTGTGTGTGTGTGTGTGTGTGTGTGTGTGTGTGTGTGTGTGTGTGTGTGTCTGTGCCTACCTGCCTGCCTGTGTGTATTAGCCTCTCTTGATCCAAGAGTGTGCACGTGTGTGTGTGTGTGTGTGTGCTGTGTGAGTGCATGAGTGTGTGTGTGCGTGTGCATGCAAATCTCTCTCGTCCTTTACCTTGTTCTTCCCATTGGGGCTGGGCAGACCCTTAGCAGCGGTGGGAGACTTGGCCACGGCCTTCCCCCCCTTCTCCTCTTTTTCCACCTTCTTCTCCTCTCCCTTCTTCTTCTCCTCCTCCTTCTCATCTTTGTTGGTCTTCTCCGGCTTGTCCTTCTTCTCGCCCATCTTCTCGCCCATCTTCTCGCCCATCTTCTCGTTCCTGTCCAGGAGCGACTTCTCTGCCTTCACCGCCTCCTCCTCCTTCAGGATCTTCTCCGACTTCAGGCCCTTGTCCTGGAGCTCCTGTTTCTGCACCTCCTTCTCCTTCTCCTTCTTGTCGTCAACCTTCTCCTGCTTGTCCTTGTTGTCTGGTTTCCCTGGAGGGAGAGAAGCCCAAGGGGAGGTTTAATGGTCAGGCCCCATGAGAATCTCCCATGATGCATCATGTGCATGAGCCACCACCTGCGTCACGTCACGTACGCCCAGCTCAACCTGCGAGACTGATGTATTGCTATTTTTTATTAAGTTATTTTCTTCAATTTACTTTCCTTCTCCCACACGCACACACACCTTTACACACACAACACACAAACGCACACACACGCGCGCACACACACACACACACACACACACACACACACACACACACACACACACACACACACACACACACACACACACACACACACACACACACACACACACACACACATACCTACTCACACACCCCGACATACAAACACACACATACACACACACAAACAACATCATCACATATTTCATCGCCTCACTCATTTAAAGTCAGACCCGAAAAGGGAACCATAAATATTTTTTGAACACTATTTATGACCTATTTATGACTTCCCAGTGCTATCTGTGCTGCAAGACTTTCCATCTGACCCAGGCAGGAAAAAAAACTTTCCCAGAGCTACACACTCATGCCCAAACAGCCAGGCACAGGCTGAGCGACACAGCACTAAAAGGGTGAGCTGGCGGTCAGGGAGGGTTGTTGGTTGGATACCCAGGGGCTAGTGAGCTAGGAGTGTGGGCATGGGTGAGACTGGCAGGGACGTGAGGTCACGTGGGCAGATGGGAGGCCGAGGTGGGAGGGCGAGGAGAGATGAGGGTTAGGCAGACTGGGGGGGATGAGGATATGAAAATGTAGGACACACAGGGTTTAGACTAGAACAACAACAACAAGCACTGCAGACAGAGTGGAACAAGCACTCGTTTCCTTTCTGAGTACTGCATTAGAGTGACCTCAAATGTTTCGGATTTTCTATTCGCTGTTCAGTCATTTAGAGCAGACGCTTTTAGCCACAGCGACCGGTGGCTTTCAGACACACAGTAAGAAGTAAGAAGAAGGTAGGGGGGGTTGGGGATGCTTAAAGGTAGCACTGCAGACATTGGTGGTCGAACCCACGACCTTAACCACTACTGCTCTCCTGCGGCTGCCCCACCTACCGGTTCACCAATGGATGTGTGATTGCATACAGGCAGGGTGCAAAGGGTCAAAATGGCTGGTGAATGTTCAAATGGGGCCAGAAAGTCATTTGCTTCCTGATAAGCCCACATGGAACCACTGTACACCTCAACAACAGAAGAACGCCTCAACATTTGTAAGCCGAGACTTGCAGAAAGCCCTCTCCGGGTAGGGACGATTACACATGTAGAACACCTCCCTCCAGCCCCCAAAGACAAACCTCACCTCCCTAAATGGGGACATCCCAGCAGCTCCAACATTAAGACTGCGAAACAGAGCTCGCGACCATGGGTCAACCCTGGCGCTGCTCTCTGTTGACAGCGAGCAGCGCCAGAGGAGACCTGGACCATGGACACTATACCGGCCCAGCGTTGTGGAATGACGAGGGGAAGCACACTCTGACGTAAGATACGAAACAAGACCAACCACTCAATAGACGACCATGTTTTTTTTTGGGCCGGTGAGTGAGGAGAATCCCCCCCAACCACTTGTGTATCTCACTGGGGTTTGGCTGGTGGTGGCTGGTGCTAATTGTGTGCGCCACGTACACAGGGGTTGTGATGTTGGGAGGATGTTGGAACTCCCCAAGGTGGCTCAGGGACTCAGTAGGCCCCTGGATGGCCCCCGTGTGGCCCCTGTGCCCTTGGTTACATCGACTACGCTTCCTCTGTGCCCCCGCACAGGACACAGCACCAACACCCACGTCACTGTGTCATTAGGGGTGGGATGTTATGTGAAGGTATATGGATCCCAAAGTAGAACCAAACATAGAAAGAGAAGTAAATAATGAATATATCATTATATAAAACAGATGGGACGAAAGAATCAGATCAAATCTATGTTTAATAAAAATAGAAATACGATGGGATACATATACAGCCATTATTAAATGAACTACATAGCATTATCGCTTTTATTTCTATTACTATTATAAAAATGAAAGGCACATTATGTGATTATCATGGTGATTATTATGGTACTACTGGTAGTATATTAATATAACTGATACTGCTAATATATTGATAGAACATGTACGACTAATATACTACTATTAGAGACTTCTGAGACTAATATATTTATAGAACATGTATGAACTATATACTAATAGTACAGACTACCGCAAATATATGAATATAACATGTATGAATTACATAATACTAGTACAGACTACTGCTTATACATTGATAGTACATGTATGACCTATATACTAATAGTACAGACTACTGGTGATATATTGAAAGTAGTACTTATATAATATTAGTACCGGCTACGGGACCTGGTAATATATTGATAGAACATGTACGGCTGCAGCCCAAGCCAGACAGATGTGTTGATCCGTCATGCTGGTGCTCATATCAGAATTCCTCCAGCCACTATCAGCAGAACCATGAGTCATCCAGACGAGAACTACTGGCTCTCTCACACACACACACACACACACACACACACACACACACACACACACACACACACACACACACACACACACACACACACACACACACACACACACACACACACACACACACACACACGCACACACACGCCACACACACACACACACGGATGAACGCAGACTCACAAGCACATAGCCTCATGCACACACGCATGCACACACAAACACACACACACATTCACACACACACACACACACACACACACACACACACACACACACACACGGACACAGACACGCACACGGACACAGACACACATGCTCACATGCTTGCACACATGTACGCACACTCACAAATGCATGTGCGCACACACCACAAGAAAACACACACAAACATGCATGTCCGCACACTCACACATGCATGAGGGCACACACCACACGCACATACTCACACACAAAAGCTGTACCAGCTTTAGACACAATATAGACCTGTATCTGCAGAAGCACACTGCAACACAATGCTGCTAGCATCCAGCTTCCATCCCCCCCCCCCCCCCCCCCACCCCCGACACACACACACAGTGCACACACTACATTACCCAAGGACACCGCCATCTGTGGCTTCCTAGCTTGTTTCCTCGTGACAAACACTGCAGATGGATCGATAGGTGGAGGGGTCGATATTGACCTATCAGAACCATTCAGTTGACCTTGCAATGGACAAGCTCATAACTGAATTACATGACTCTATGGGGACTTGGTAGAGATAGAGAGCGAGCGAGAGCGAGAGAGAGAGCAAGAGCGAGAGCGAGAGCGAGAGCGAGAGCGAGAGAGAGAGCGAGAGCGAGAGAGAGAAATAGGTGGGGAGATCTTAACCTCAATTTATTCCAGTTATGATAACCAGTATATTTCCTGTCCATATAAAATTGCTAGTTTTTTATTGTATTCGTTTAGCTGCATGTGGGCAGATTGAAATTTAAAAACAGGTTCACGTCACTGCAAAAAACACACATGTGCCCACTCATATACGCACAGGCAAATGCACACACGTGTGCTCACATACACACACACACACATACACACCGACACAGACAGCGTGCCAGAAATAGCAAGTCTATATTTGAAAACAGCCACTCTCTGATCAATGTTTCTGTTCTCCCTCACAACCAGAGACTGTGAAACACAGCAAGACAGATGGGGAGAGAGAGAGGTGGATACAGAGACTGATATATATATAGATAAATATAGAGCCAGATACTGTATAGATAGATAGATAGATAGATAGATAGATAGATAGATAGATAGATAGATAGATAGATAGATAGATAGATAGATAGATAGATAGATAGATAGATAGATAGATAGATAGATAGATAGATAGACAGACAGACAGACAGACAGTCAGATGTATTCCTAATCAACTGACCTAAATGCTACCCTAGCGGCCTACAAAGGTCACAGCAAGGTTTCCCGTGGAGCGTGAATAGAGGGTCGATACAGCACCACAGTGATCTAAACCCTCAACACTGAACCCCGCGCTTGGCGGAACCCAAGACCTCCACCATCTCTACACCTCAAATGTCGCCTCCGTGCACAGTCACACTCCTACAACGCATCCATCCCATCCATGCCTCTATGCTGCCTCATTTGAATTGAACATTGTGCGGCTGGCACATTTGGAGTGTCGTCGTTTGCATTGCGTGACATCAAATTGCGCTGTAGCGTAATTGAAATGTCTCCTGAAGCTTAACGATTGCACCTATTTCCATCGCTCTCTCCACGCCCACTAAACCTCTAAGGTCTCATCCAACGAGGGGCCCCGCTGGGGGCCACTTTCGACACCTACCCGCCATGTTGGGCCAATTGCTATGGAAACCGTTGACGGGCGGGACGACAGAGGGCGGGACAGGAAGTAGCACGCTGGTCTCGCAGCTGCCGTCGTGCCTCCGGGGGGGCGGGGACGAGGGCATGGCGGCGGGCCCCGCCGTCAGCTGGAACGGCATCATGCTCGCCATCGCCATGGAGACGCCGCCGGCCGCACGCTCGTCGGAGACGGTGAACGAGCGGCGCACGGCCGCGTGGGGGGGGTGGGGCCTGGTGGCCGCCGACCCCGGGGACCCCGGCGAGCCGCTGGCGTTGCCGGGCGACGGGTAGGACTCGGCCACCATGCTGGGGACGGCGAGGTGGGAGCAGTCGGACATGGCGCGCCGCACCGTTCCGCGCTGGGGGAGCTCCCGGGGCGGGGCCTCCGTGCCGGACCGGCACCTCCCCGGCGCGGCCGGGCCCTCGGCCTCGCGGCCCGCCGGCTCCGTCCGGACGGGGCCCCCCAGTCCGGCCGGCGTCCCGTCGGTGTTCTGGAAGCCCGGCGATCCCAGGGACGGGCGTCCGGAGGCGGGGTCCTGGTCCGGGGGGCCCAGAGACGGACCCGACGCCAGAGGCTTCTGCGGACCGGCGGCGAGGAGGAGGCCCTGGGAAGGTAGGAGGGGTGTCCCGGGCCAGGTGTCAGGGGAGGGCCCGGAGGGGGACGGCGAGAACGGAGACGAGGAGGAGAACGAGCGAGGGCTGCTGGGGCTTTGTCCCGCGCTCCCCAGCGACAGCCCTGCACCGCCCACCCCCAACCCCACCCCCGAGCCCCCACCACGACACCCTCCCACACCGCCGGCTCCTCCTCCTAGCCCCGCCCCCTCCATCTTCAGCGCCCCGGGGCCCGTGCCGGGCCGCGGCGCGCCCCACGGCCCCGAAGACCCAGGAGGCCCCTCTTTCCCGCCGGGGCCTGGGCTCCACTCCCCCCCCGTCAGAGTTATCTGGGGCCCCACCACGGCGTCCGGGCCGACCTTAACCTCCAGCGAGCTCCGCTGGGCGGCAGCTGCTGCCGTCTGGGCCTGGCGGGGGCTCTCAGGGTGCCAGGCGGACGGGGGGGCCGCAGGGGCAGAAGGAGGAGGAGGTGTCCGGCAGGGGGCGGCTGGGAGGCAGGGGGGGGGTGAGGCGGGGCGGGTGGCGGCGGCGCTGGGGTTGGAAGGCGGATGCCCAGCTGAGGCAGGTGGATACCCGCCCAGGCTGCTGCTGCTGCCGCTGCCGCCGCTGCCATGGTGGCTGGCCATGCCTGGCTGCTGGACGTGCGAGCCAGAAAGAAATGACATCTTCTCTCTCCCGTCTCTCTCTCTCTCTGCCTCAAGTTGCGCTCACTTGTGGATCCGTTTCTTTCCCTCAAAGCTTCCCTTGTCTTCTCTGGTCTCGTCGACCTGCTCTTTACCCCCCCCCTGTGTCTCCGACTCCGTCTCCGTCTCTGCTCCGTTCCTTGAGAACGTTTGAAGTGTTACTCCTCTGGCTGCCTCCCTGCTCCCTCACCTCAGCTGGCTGGTTGTTTTCCCTCCCCGGCGGTCCGGATCAGAGCGCGCATCCCCGGAGAGCAGGCATGGCATCGGTATCCAAGGTACGAGCGGGTTGAAGCGCAGCGGCGGACGCGCGGCGGCGATGCGTGGAGGAGGTATCCGCAAAGACGCGCGTGTGTTCTCCGAGGCGTGCACGTGTGTTGGAGTGCGTGAGGTGCATGTGCACGAGCAGTGCGGTATGTGTCTGTGCGTCTGTGTGTGTGTGTGTGTGTGTGTGTGTGTCCGTGTGAGACAGAGAGACAGAGTGTGTGTGTCTGGTCTTCTCGGCTTCACTCTGAGCACAGCACCGATCAGCTGTGGGGCTAAATTGCACATCGCTCCCTCCCTCCCTCTGTCGCTCTCTCGCTCTGTTTCTCACTCACTCTCTCTCCCTCCCTCCCTTTCTCTCTCTCCCTCTCTCATTCTCTCTCTGGGTCTCTCTCTCTCTTTCTCTCTCTGTGTCTCTCTCTCCCTCTGTCTCTATCCATCCCCCTCTCTCTCTCTCTTGCTCTGTATGTGTGTCTCTCTCTCTCTCACGCTGTAGCTCTCTCTCTCTCTCTCTCTCTCCCCCTCTGACATCACAGTCACATGACAACCTTGAATATTCTCTCATTCGCTGGACAAAAATCTCAGCTGCTAGATTCGGGCAAAACATGCACAACAAAACACATGCATGTCCAAACACACACACAATCAGGCACACACTCACTAACACAAACACACACACACACACACACACACACACACACACACACACACACACACACACACACACACACACACACACACACACACACACACACACACACACACTTGCACGCAAACCCACACATGCAAGTGCACACACTAACACAAATCAATGATGGCCACCAAACAACATCCTCTAAACAGGAAGATGATTGTTGTTGTATTGGTTTTAATTGATTGTGACCTGTTTTTGATTCATTATGAATTAATGAATAACCATTATCACTATGACTCCCTGCATCACTATTTAGATTGGTTCTACTCCATCAGAAAACATGTAGGGGAAGGACACCAAATTGTCCACTATGCTAGTTGGCTAGCAGGCTTAGCCGCCCTCCTGTTGCATTTGTGTGGTGCATTGTAACTCCTAGCTAGGCTAGAATCCCATCTCGCTCTTGTCTCATCTCTCGCAAAGGGAGAGCTCATCACTTCCCTGTTGATTTGTGTCACAATGATACAAATCAACAAACTCCCATCATGCATCTGTTAAGCGGTGTGGACGTGACCCCACTGGTACCCGGGTTGTCATCGTCCATTATGGCTGACTCCATCTCATAAAAGGACAGCTTAACACACACACATGCAGAGGCTCGCAAACACACACACGCACACACAGACACACACATGCATAGGCTCACAGACACACACACACATGCATAGGCTTGCAGACACACATACACACACACAGACACACACATGCATAGGCTCACAGACACACACACACATGCATAGGCTTGCAGACACACATACACACAGACAATCGCACACATGCTTAGGCTCGCAGAATCACACACACACACACACACACACACACACACACACACACACACACACACACACACACACACACACACACACACACTCCCAGACACAAACACACACATACACGTTTACAGGCACAAAGGCACATACACACACAAAACAACAACCCAAATTAAATTGACAAGAGTACCCTGTTCTGCTTCAATGATAATGATTGAACATTATTACATAATCCTCCATAAACAATGCATTCACTGTACTCTCTCTCTCTCTCTCTCTCACACACACACACACACACACACACACACACACACACACACACACACACACACACACACACACACACACACACACACACACACACACACACACACACACAAACACTTAGAGAGCAATATACAGGGACACAGAGAGGGAGTGTGAGAGATAGAGAGAGAGACAGAGACAGAGACAGATAGAGAGAGGGAGAGCGAGCGGATGTTTCCGGTGTGTCTTTGACCTCGATGGACCAAAGAAAGGCAAACCTTATGCAAGCTTTCCCCACCGTTTATCTGATGAATGAAGCCAAGCTGGACCCCTTAGAGACAGGTTACACAAGAGGTGGGGTTGGTGGCTTCATCAACTTTTTAGTCGCCCCTGAATAGTTATTTGAAGATGTCTAGACCTCTCGCAATATATTAGATAATATATTATGTATTATGTTTTATGTTCCATTCCTGTGATGAATGGGTTATTTATATGGAGGAATATATCAAATTTTGGCATGCAGAAAAGGTATCCTTTAAAAAGAGTTCAGATTGGTTCTCTGGTTTTGTATCTAACGGAGGATTACTATTTTTCTCAACCGACTGATGCAAGAGAAAGGCATCTCACTGTATATTTTTCATAAAACACTCACAGACACACACAAACACAATCACACACATATACAGACAAACACACATAAACCCACTACACTACACTTAACTAAACAGCAGCACACACATGCTCACAACCTCTATATTTCACTGATTTCTGAGTCGATGATTTGAGTTACCATGACATGCTGTGCACCTTGCACTGTGTCCAGTATAGTTAGAAGGTGGGCTTTAATATAAAAAGTGTTGAACAGATTAGTGCTGTCTACTCATTATGTTACATAATACAGGTAGGTCACCTTGAAATGCCTGCAGCATCATGATGGTGAACTTCCAACAAAGTAAAGTAAATAGCAGTACAACTTTTAATAATAGTGCAATCTATGAGGTAATGGTTCATCCTCTGTAGGCAGTCAGGCTATGCAATCATTAGGGAGATGATAGCCCTCTATTCTGGATTGATGCAGATACCAATGCAAAACATTAATTAAATAGATATTTTTCTGGTTTGGACAGGTTAATGCAGAGGAGAGGGATGAGGGGGAAGATATAGGAAGTGAACCTGGAGCAGAACATATGAATAGGTGATCTGACCACATAATCCGGTCTGTAGAGAGGAAGTCAAAATTTTATATTGATTTATATTTATGTACATACAATTCTTTAAAAGTCCCAGCCACCTGCCTGGCCACTGACAGTTATGAACGGAACTGGAGACGGTCAAAGAGCCGTTCTAGAACACATGTGGTCAGAACACAGTGGGTCTGGGTCTGGTGTTCTGGCTGTGAAGACCAGAACACCAGACCCACAAGACACCAAGGTCACAGACACTCCTGCACCTGTGAGGCAACATACGGACACACCCACACAAACCCACGCGCACACCCACCCACACACGCACGCACATACGCACGCACACACACACACACACACACACACACACACACACACACACAAACACACATCCTCACACACATCCACACACACAAACATATCCACACCCACACCCACACAACCACACCCACACACACACACACACACACACACACACGCACAAGCACACCAAGTTGTTTTTGAAACAGCTGTTGACGATGGATAGAGACCAAGGTACAAGGGGGAGGGGGAGGGGGGAGGAAAGATTAGGTTAGAGAGAAAAAGGAGGGGAGGAGGGAGAGCGAGAAGGACGAAAGAGAGAGAGGGATATAGAGAAGGAGGGAGGGAAGTAGAGAAGGAGGATGGAGGGAGGGAGCTGGAGGAGGAAGCTGCAGCTGGTGGGCAACAGGGTTGGTTGGAGGATGAGGGGGAGGAGGGGGGGAGGGAGAGGGGGAGGAGGGAGTTGGATCTTGTCAGGGTGATGCTATTTTTACCTCCCGACCTTAGTGTCTGTCACACCCAGTCCAACCTCTTCTTCCACAGCCTTTTCTCATCCTCCCTCTTCCCTCAATCTGGCTCCCAGAGTCCCTTTGTTACCACGGTAACCGCCTCCCATGTCGCCTTGGCAACCCCACCCCCATCCCCAGCCACCATTCCTACCCCCCCCCCACACCCCCACCTCCCAGCACAACCAGGAGCCATCACCACATCACACACATGATCACGCAGACACATGGACGCGCACACATATACTCAGATACACATCAGACACACACCGCATGCACACACACAAACATACATATACATGCACATACATAGATACACATGGCCTTTGGAGGAGGCTATAATTATGGGAGCCACTCATTACCACAGCGACGCAGGGAGTCTAACTAGCAAAGAAGAGAAGTGACGCGGATAGAGGGAGAGAGAGAGAGAGAGAGAGAGAGAGAGAGAGAGAGAGAGAGAGAGAGAGAGAGACTGGAAGAGAGGGGGGTAGGGATGGATGAGAGAAGGAATATCTAAAGAGAACAAGAGACACAGACAAATGAGCACAGAAAGCAGCAACAGAGTGAGATAAATAGAGAGAGCAAGGTAGACGGACTCAGGGGGGAAATAAAACTTGAAAAGAGATCAGGGAGAGAGGGATTGGAATGGTGGGTGTTTGAGGGAGAGTATAGGTTAGTAGACAGACGACAGATAGATAGATGTAAAGAGGAAGTTATATATAGACCTGACCAGAGAGAGAGAGAGAGAGAGAGAGAGAGAGAGAGAGAGAGAGAGAGAGAGAGAGAGAGAGAGAGAGAGAGAGAGAGAGAGAGAGAGAGAGAGAGAGAGAGAGAGAGAGAAGAGGGCAAGTGTGATGAGACACCCAGACGGGAAGTGAAAAATAACTCTAAATAGAGATAGACGGATAGAGGGAGCAGGCCGTCAAAGGTAGGTCAGGAACAGAGAGCGAGAGCGAGAGCGAGAGAGAGAGAGAGAGAGAGAGAGAGAGAGAGAGAGACCGAAAAAAGACTGTGCAGACTATATTCAAAGCGAGGACCGGAGGCGTCTCTGCGACAGTGTGATGTCACAGCAACACGTCTAACCAGTACTCTGAGGAGACAACCACTGCTTACCATCAGACAACAACATGTATTCGTACAAGACACAACACACTATTTGTAAGTTACTCTGGAGTTTGCAAACATTACAAAATATCTTGTGATACATAGCATAACATAGTGTAACATAAACTAATATAGATATATTAATGGCTAAAGAGACCCAACAGACACACACACTCACATGCATGCACACCAATACAAACCCAAGCAGCTGGCTTAGGTTTAAACTGCATTCTTAGTAAAGGTATAGAGTTCATGTGGTGATAAGCTGCAATGCAGAGCCAAAATGGAGGATCAGTCTGGTGTGTATTGGCACACAGAGCCACAGCCCTGCGGAGCGGGCATGGAGGATCAGTTTCACTGGTCTGCTGTGCACTGTATTGGCACGTGGAGAAACTGCCCTGCAGAGCCACCATGTGGTCAGATGGACACACTGCATTTGCGATGACGTCAACTTAATGGAGCTTAATCGGGCATAAAAGCCTCTCGCGAGCGTGCAAACATATTTACGGTACTTTGCAGGACTGACTTCTTCATTGGTTTTAATCTAAAATAGTATGTGTGGGAGACACCAAGGAATAAACACATACATGATCATAAATGGGTACATTCACTAATGCAACTGGTAGGAGCCATCCCATCATCGCCCATCCCCCTCATATACAGCCTGTTCATTGCTGTGGCACCAAGACAACAAGGTTTAGGATGAAATCAGTGTCCTGACTGAACATACAGATAAAAGTACATGACACAAAGTAGCTGGCCCGCTTAGAATCACAAAGAGGAAAGCTAGTACGCAGGAAAATGTTAATGTGTGGCTTGGCAGCAGTCCAGCCCAAATCCAGTTAAGGAACTATTCGTGGTGGGGGGGTGGGGGGGGGGGGGGGGGGGCAAATAAATGATTACATAAACATACAAATAATAATCTGCTTATTGCTATTACCTAATCAGTGACGCTTGTGGAACGGCATTGATGATCTACGGCTTCGGCCTCGTACCAAGAGCCGAATGACAGCCGTGGTGATATCCAGTAGAACTCCCTCCTTTGGCATATTGCCTGAATGAACAGTCCCTAGTTTGGGGGTGGGCTGGTTGCTTCAGGGGAGACCACGGCCCATTGTTTGTTGGTGTCCATGTAAAGACGACCACAGCACCATAAGTTATTAAGCATTCCTATGGGAGCGATCCACTTGAAGTGCTGTTGAATAAATGATAAACTCCTGGCTCTCTGTTTTTAATAGGACATTCATTTGGAAGGAGAGAGTAAAAACATTTGTGTGGTGTTCAGCGTGATGTTTGGATACCTCACATTCTTTTTGTAGCTACAATTTTTTTATTTTCTCTAAATGTCAAACGTCTAGGTGAACTGACATTCTGAAATTCCAGATATAAAGATCACAGACATTAAGCTTTTTATGGGAAAAAAAAAGTTTAGGAACTGCAATGTCATGTGTGTGTTGTCTCAGATCGAAGCAACTTGCATTTTTTTTATACATTTTGCCACTAGATGGCGTCAATGAACATGGCTGCTATCCATCTCCTCCAGACAGACCTACATACAATTCCTCTGCATACTGTAGCAATGATTAAAAAGTAATAGTGAAACCAGGCCACAGCTTTAATGCAATGCTTAGCTGTCTATATATTTTCTGTCTTATAAATCGAACCACGATGGATGTACTGAAAGACTGACCTAATTGTCTGTCTGTCTGTCTGTCTGTCTGTCTGTCTGTCTGTCTGTCTGTCTGTCTGTCTGTCTGTCTGTCTGTCTGTCTGTCTGTCTGTCTGTCTGTCCGTCTGTCCGTCTGTCTGTCTGTCCGTCTGTCTCACTCTATCCATCGCAATATATTGAGATCACTCAACTTCTAATTGCCTCTCTGCCTCTCTCTCTCTCTCTCTCTCCAACTTTTTCTCTCCCTGCTGAATGGAGACTGTGCAGCATTGCAGGGTTCTCCATGACCTTTGACCTCCCGGGTGATGCATGGGTGGAGATGATGGTGTGGAGGTGGAGAAGGACAGGGCCCTATAAAAAGCCCTGCTCTTCCCTCTGTGTCTTATGTAAGGCTGTTAAAGAACTCCAGCATCAATATTACATCTCAGCAAGAGAGAGAGAGAGAGAGAGAGAGAGAGAGAGAGAGAGAGAGAGAGAGAGAGAGAGAGAGAGAGAGAGAGAGAGAGAGAGAGAGAGGGGGCGGTCTAGAACTAGAGTGATATGTACTGTCCACTCACACATATATATAATGTATACACTCTTCTTATGTAATGTATGCTTTCTACTAATCTCTCTCCTATCTCTCTCCCATCGGTGAGAGAGCAAGTGAGGGAAAGCTAGCTTTACCCGACTCACAGGAAAGAGAAGCACATTGCCGTATTCTTTCATTCAGATCCCATTCATTGAAGACAAACCAGCTCCCCGGGGGGAGGACGCAGGACACAGAGCAGAACCACGCCACCGTCCTTTGAAGACGCCATTTGAATCACAATCCTATTCGGCCCTCTCCTTCCACACAGAAGAACCCAGTACTCAGTACCGGCTGAACAAGGGCGACCAGTGAAGGAGACGGCCCGAGAACAGAGCAGTCCTCGTCACCAGACAGAGGACACTCAACAACACCAATGAAATAGAAAACAGATATTCTGTACTTGCGAGTATTACTGCACAAACTGTATTTATATTGATTTTGTGTATTTATCTATCTTTTTAGCCCTTTTATTCGAGATTTGTATCCCTGAACGAATGCTGACACGTACACCAAGATGGATTTCTTGCACATTTGTACTTCGGCAGATACATTTCTGATTCTTCGTTAAGTTGTCTGTAAGGAAAACCCTAATTTGTAGCATCCACTAGCATCCAGGCTAGTGAAATACAACGAGTCACCTTCATTGTATCTATACCATTGAAGGTCTGCACGTCCACTACACATGAATGACGTGACTGGGTACACATAACGCTTGATGCTTTGAATGTTTCATGTCCATTTTCAAATTTCAGCACAGAGACACATTCTCCCAATCAGTGAAGTGCAACATTGCGTGTGGCATCCCAAAAAAAGCGGGAGACATTTTTGACATTGAAGAAGCAGCAAAGGACATTGTTATATCAATCCACTGAAATTGTTGTTGACGTCTGTCTTCGCGGAAAACCGCTATCACAATAGCATAAGCATGATGAGAGAAAGAAAGTAACATGGTTTACCTTTGGTGTTCAAGATGGCCGCATCGGCAATAGTGGGCAGAGAGGGAGGGAAAGGGAGGAAATAGACTTTTAGTACAATAATAGAATCCATTTCATTGCAAAACTGTAACTTCGGGCAAAAATAATCAAAATGTTTCTGTTCAATATGTGGAGAAGGTTGTAGATACATAAAACTAGTTATTATCTTCATTTCTTGATTCTCCTTTAACAGATTCCAGTGGAGTTAGTTTAAAATATCCAATCATTTGAAATAGGTTTAAACCTGCATCGTGCAAATATTTCACCACAGCCATCGCTTTGGTTCAAAATATTTGATACATAGATGTTTTGATTATGAGTTTGGGTGTTAATTTAATTCATCTAATCACTTTGAGAAAACAAAGCGTTGGCTGCCGTCAAAACGTGACATGGTGCGTGTTTAAAGCTCCTTTAACACAACAGCATTATAAAGTACAAGCAAACACATATCAGCATGAACAGGTCATTCAGGACATGTAGGCCTATTAGAGAGAATCACACTGGAAGATCAGCCAGAAACAAGCAGGGGGCCACATAACAGAATTAAATGGGATAGAGACACGTTGAAATAAAGTAACAGGGATTCATAACAGTATTAAATAAGAGAGAGGCACGCTGAAGTAAAGTAACAGGGAAACATAACAGTATTAAATAGGTGACAGACACGCTGAAGTAAAATAACAGGGATACATAACAATTAAGAGAAAGTAGCAGTGTTGAGAGAAGGGAACAGGGAAACGGTATTAATTAGGAGAGGGCTAATTAAATAAAGGTTCCTCCCAGTGAGCCAATACGCCCTTCCCTGTTTTGTGATTAAATTACAGTCGGCGGTTGAGGAAAAGATGACCAAGGAAAAGATGTTAAATCCAAGGTATTCCCATTTTTGAAACTGCATCAAATAAACGATATGTAGGAAAGAAGATTAGTCTTTGTATAGGTGGTTAAACAGGTATACCATAGATGCACGTGAAAATACAAATAAATCCCTGGCATGCATGCTCAAGTAAGCTAATTAATAAACATGCACTCTATATCAGACTAAACATGATTATTGGTATCATCATTGGCTGGGTATCAATCAAGCTATTAAGCATATTTACATTATTATTAAAAGTATGTGAGGCTTTAGAGTGAGGGTTCGGCGTTAGCAAGTTAGCTAAGTCAGCAGTAACCTATTAGCACACCAATGGTCCATGTGTATCTATGGTACTTATGGGACGCGAGTAGACAGCTATGCAGCCAGTAAACAATCAGGAGGAAAACAGCCAGTGCAAAGAATAGATATTAATGGTAAAAGTCAAATCATGGAAGTGTTAAGAGTACCAATAAAGCGATGCAAGGTAGCCAGGCAAGGAGGTCAACAGAGGAGGATGAGGTCAATAGACGGCTACTGGTAAGGTTTACACCGCTCACTGGGGTCCAATACTGGGCGACCAACGTCGCCACAAAGATGCGTTGGGTTTAGTGAAACATCAGCACCTCCGTAACCTTTACGTTAGCGGTCAATATTGTGTGTTGTTGATGTATCGGACCGTAATCGTTACAATCAATAACTACGGCCTACACCAGTAATAATAACCACAAACGAGGGCCCTTAAAGGACGCAGAGCCATGCACTTTGAATTACACGACCCCACAAACCCGTCAGCCTGCTCGGAGCAATGCCTCCTAATCCATAGGATGGGACCGTACGCAGTGCTATGACGCTGTGCTATGATGCTGTGCTATGATGCTGTGCTACTATTCTCAACTAGAACTCTTGATTAGAACAGCCCCCCTTTGTCTGATAATCTGCCCTGTAGTTCACCAACCTTCCAGCAGGGGGATTGTTGGCGGTGGTGGCGACGAGGCGTCCCGGTGCTCTGAGTGTGCAGGGAGACAGGGAGCAGGTGGGGTGGTGGGGGTGACGGAGGTGACGGAGGCAGGCGGTGGGGACGGTGGGCTCGTGGTGGCGGCGGGAGTGGGGATGCTAACCGCGGGAGGGGGCGCTACGGTGCTAGCAAGGGGAGCAGTGGTCAAACTCTGGCTGGGCGTGGCCGCGCAGCTTAAACTAGCCGCGGAGGACACGACGCCGGGGGGGGAGGAGCCAAACGGAACGAACGGCTTGGCGTCGGGGTTCAGCCCCGAGCCAATGGGAGCGGAGGGGGGTGGGTCTACTGCGGCGGCGGCAGCGGCTAAAGGGGAGGGGGTGGAGGGCGGGGCGAGAGTGGTGAGAGACACCTCCGGAGTGTTCTTGGAGGGGGAGGAGGTGGGGTGGCAAGCGGTGGGGTGGCAAGCGGTGGAGGTCTGTAGGCAGGTGGCGGCGGTGGTGTCGGGCAGGGTGGTCTTTGCGACCATGGAGGGTGTGTGGGTGAGGGGGGTGGTGGTCTGGGAGCTGGGGGTGGAGGCCGGCGGTGTCTGGAGCACTGAGTCCAGGAAGGAGAAGGTCTGGGAGACCGGACTCAGGTTCTCCCCCGACAGCAGGGCTAGGCTGCCGCTGTCGTCCGCCGCGTCAGCTTTGGGGGCGTTAGCCACGCTGCTGATGGCGGCGGCGGCGGCGGGGTCGCTAGCAGCCTCTGCTCCCTTAGCGTGAGCTCGGCTGTCCTGGGCGGTCGAGGGGAAGTCATCGACGCACATGGGCTCGTAGGAGCGTGCGGAGGACTCGCGTGCGGCTACGCCAGCGCGGGCAGGGTTTGTGACGCAGGTGGGGGAGCCGAGAGGCTTGGAGCCGGCGGGGCCAGGCTGAGCGTCCGGTCCCCGGTGTGGGGCCCCCACCCCGGGATGGCTGGGGGACGGGGGCTCCTGCGGAGGGCCCCACTCCTCTGGGAGCCTCATCCGACTCTTATTCTTCCTCCCTCTAACCCTTCCCCCTGCTGCTGCTCCTCCACCTCCTCCTCCCCTCCCCTTGATATCCCACTCCCAGCTCTCTTCCTCCTCCTCCTCCTCCTCTTCCTCCCCATCGTCTTCCTCCCTTCCTCCCCTCTCAGTTGCTGTGATATCAGTGGAGGCGGGGCTTATCATCCCGTTGCTCCCCGATTGGCCGTTCTGCCTGTCCAGCATGTTGTAGACCTCGTCGCGGCTCTTCCTCTTCTTCTTCCTCCTCCTCTGCTGTTGCCTGGCAACCTCTCCCTCGGGCCCAGTTCTGTGTGGACCCAAGGGCTCCGAGGCAGAGGAGGCGGAGCTGCTGTCCTCCAATGAGCCGCTGGGGGAGAGGGCGGGAGCTGCTGCGGGGAGGGGGGGGGGAGGGTTTTGTAAGAGGAGGTAACCAATCACATTCTGTGTCAGAGAAATCAGCCCCCCCCCAAATAGGCTAGCAGATAAGGGTTCACCAGAAGAAGGAGGGGCTTTAAGTAAGGCTGCTTAGCTCCATCCACAAACCCTTCCACTCTGGAATCATCTTTAGAGTCAGGTTTTGATTTGTTTTTCACACGCTACTAGTGGTATTGGTTATTGTGAGTTATTTAGGCTCTCTTGGTCGGTACATTACCGTTGAACCTGATAAGGGCCATGTTTGTTTATGTCTTAGAATATGAAGGCACTGTATTCTCTTTTGTAACTGTATAGGATCACCTGTGAATTGGAATCAAATTTGTATGAAAGAAACTTTAGCCTGTGACAGCTAGGGGGCACTAAAGTCAATTCAATACATTCCCACACATATTATGTCGGAGCAAGCTACTTCAAAGAAAAACTCTTAACCTGCAAGGTGATACACAATGTGTAAATATGAATTATGCGTGGTTAAAACAATAATGCAGAAAAAGTCAGTTGTTTGGCAAGCAGGAAATCTAGTGTGATTCTCTCATGACCATCATCATCATCCTCATCATCATCATCCTCATCATCATCCTCAACATCATCATCACCACCATCATGTTAATCACTTGTGCCAACCCAATGGCCTGGTGTTGGTCATGTTGGTCCCACATTTAACACACACACACACACACACACACACACACACACACACACACACACACACACACACACACACACACACACACACACACACACACACACACACACACACACACACACACACACAGGAGGTAGTGGAGGTGCATCGTTTTCTGGGTGGGTTTCTAACCACCGACTTCACCAATGAAACCACTACAGCAATGTATACATCTTTAATAACTTTTTAGTATATATGAGTATTTCCTATCCACCCGAACACAAATCTGTAGGAGCAGAGCTAAACAGGGAATAAAGAGAAGAACCAAAGATAGAAGATACAGATTAATGTGATATGTTATCACAGACTAATCAATAGCAATATCACACTAGAACTGGATCAATAAAACGTCTTAGATGAAGAATGATATGAAGACATGCAATATGTACTATACAAACACGCAAACGACAAAACATAAGACACACAACTCAATGTAACACAATGGACAAACCAACCAGGTGCCACATCGCTTTATGCATTTGAGCTTAACACTGCATGCCCTCTCTCTTTCCTTGCTCACTCACCTCTCTCTCTCTCTCTCTCTCTCTCTCTCTCTCTCTCTCTCTCTCTCTCTCTCTCTCTCTCTCTCTCTCTCTCTCTCTCTCTCTCTCTCTCTCTCTCTCTCTCTCTCTCTCCCTCTCGACTCTGAAGTCATTTCTCTATACAAACATAAGTGGACACTAGACTCCCCAGTCCTTGGGGAGGGGGGATGTCTTACTCTCCATCTATCAATCCTGCACCTTCAGACCTCCTGGATGGAAAGCTGGATCCTGCGTCTCTCCTCTTCCAACATCCCATAATCTTAAAGGGGAACCCTCTCGCTGGGTTACACGTGTTGTACAAATAAAAGATCTCTTCAACATCAACTCCGTTTCGCAAGAAAGTGGGACAAATCCCTAATCGGACCAATGGAAAATGCTAATCTCGGACCATTGAATTCACTGATCAAACATTCTGTTATTTATTTCCCGGAAACCCAGTGGATGTTGCAGATCGCACATAAAAGGTGGAGCTAGACACGCCTGCTAGGAATAATCAGACCGCCCACCTCTGGAAACATGGCGACTGTCCTCCTGTCTGTCGCCTCTGCGTCTATCTACAGCTGTCAGGTCCGTGAGGTGAGGAGAAGGCCGGGGTGTCTAGCATCTATTATGGATGTGTTATAGGGTGTGTTAATGGAGAAGCCTTAACCCAGGTCCTGTGACCGTGGCCACGGCAGCAGTTTAGCATCAGGAGTGCAGAGTGCTGCGGGGGCTGGCGGCCATTTTGAAAAGTGGAGGGAGGAATCTCCAAGTCTTTGTATATGTTTATTCAACCATGTAGGGGTTGATTTATATTTTCATGTGTTGGTGGGCTGCTGTTGAATAAATACACAAAAATCTGTAACAATATGTTGTCTAAGAGTTCTCAGTGCTTCACAAAACACTGGTGAAAAATAAGTTATTATTCTTTGACGCATCTCCCACGTTGTCGTTCACACGTTGTCAGTAAATCCAATGTCACCATTAACATGACTGACTCAGCACTTTACCATGAATAAAAAAGGTCTACTTGAAAAAAGCAAACGGTTGCATAACAGCTGGCTCCTAAACACTAGTTGGTTAGCCAGCAGGGCTATCTTTAGTGCACCGATACAACAGAAAGAAAGAAACAGAGCTCTAAAATAAAAGACCTCACCCTAACTTGTCCTAATTTGTAACCAAAATCCTACCATAATAAACACCATATCATAATTAACCCTGCTTACTGTCAAATGGCGCACAAGGTCGAGCGCGAATGTTTTTTATATCTTTCCTCTAACCCTCCTTCCTATTCTCAATAATGGAGGGAGAAAAACAACAACATAAAATCCTGTTTACCAAAGTCCTCTTTCACTCTATCTCCACCTTACCTCCACCCACCCGTGCACTCCTGTGCCACTCAACCAAGCGCCCCCCTCTCCTTCAGTACCTGAGAACTGATCCATGGAGTGGACTCCGGATCCGGGGGAGGTCTTGAGGGGAGAGCTGCCCCCGGTGCTGCCAGCGGTCTTAGGGTCCAGTCCAAAACCTGGAGCTGCCTGGGCGAATCCAGCTGGACTGGGGGAGCTCATGCCGGACTGGAAGGAGGGGGGCATGCCGGCTCCCATGCCCATACCCAGACCTGTACCCATCCCAGGTTGGGAGAACCCTGAGGGGGGAGAATCGGCGGATGGAGAGAGAGAGACAGAGAGAGAGAGAGAGATATCATTTTTTTATCTTTTATTTGTATCAAGTTTTAGTGCTTTGGTAATGGATATGTTTGTTTCCCATGTCTATACTCATATTCATGTATAATAAGTCTATTGAATGAGATCGAAAGAGATATTCTGAAATCCATCAGTTTAACAACATGACCTAGCATGGAGTTTAAAGTGTGTGTGTCTGTGTGTGTGTGTGTGTGTGTGTGTGTGTGTGTGTGTGTGTGTGTGTGTGTGTGTGTGCGCGCGCGCGTGCGTGTGTGTGTGTGTGTGTGTGTGTGTGTGTGTGTGTGTGTGTGTGTGTGTGTGTGTGTGTGTGTGTGTGTGTGTGTGTGTGTGTGTGTGTGTGTGTGTGTGTGTGTGTGTGTGTGTGTGTGTGTGTGTGTGTGGACCTAGCATGGAGTCAGTCACGCTGCTGTCCTTGGTCTTGGTCTGACTCCACGGGTCAGACCCACCACCCACCAGGTTCTTAGGACCTGCGGGAGATAGAGAGAGGTAGGGAGCGAGGGAGAGGACGAGAGCAGGAGAGACGGAGAGATTTAGAGCCATACGAGGAGATGGACAGAGGGAGTTGAGGAGAAGGCAGCAGTCATATAGATAGAAAGAGTGACAGATGGTGACAAAGATGAAAAGGAGAAAGATAGAACAAACAAGAATGGAAGAGAGAGCGAGGGAGCGAGAGAGAGAGAGAGAGAGAGAGCGAGAGAGCGAGAGAGAGAGCGAGAGAGAGAGAGAGAGAGAGAGAGAGAGAGAGACGAGAAAGGCACTTAAAAAACAGGATGAGGAATGGTCAACATGAAAGGGAAATAATATGGGAAAGAAGGGAGAGGAATACAACATGAATATGAATATGAAGAAAATATCAGAGGAATATTAAACAAAGATGAATAAAAGGGATATAGAGAGAGAGAGAGAGAGAGAGAGAGAGAGAGAGAGAGAGAGAGAGAGAGAGAGAGAGAGACAGACAGACAGACAGACAGACAGACAGACAGACAGACAGACAGACAGACAGACAGACAGACAGACAGACAGACAGACAGACAGACAGACAGACAGACAGACAGACAGACAGACAGACAGACAGACAGACAGACAGACAGACAGATAGATAGATAGATAGATAGATAGATAGATAGATAGATAGATAGATAGATAGATAGATAAATAGATAGATAGGTCGTTGCTTCTTTTATGTTGCCGTTAAAGCACGGATAATGGAAAAGATGTCCGTACATTCACACCTTTTTAATTTGCATGATTACGAAAATTATTTGTGCTTGTTATTGTATCAACCCACGTAGCTCGCATTACATTGCTATGAATGCACGAGCTAGAGCAGTTTGCAGTTCACTTAACGGCCAGAAGGGGCCGAAATTAGGAATATCAGATTCTTACACATCATTGGAAAAGATCTATACATTTAATTAAAATATTTTCCACAAAGCTAAACACGGTTTGAAACCCATGGCTTATTTCAGTCTACTCTAGACTGCATTTAATTCACATAAAATGAAATACAATATGTCAGTACCGTAGTTTAATGACAATTAAACATATAGTACTTTACTGGACATGTAGCCCCTCCCCCTTGCTCACCTGACAGGTAGTCAGAGCTGAAGGCCGGCTGTCCAGCGGGGTCCTGGCGACCCCCCAAAGACATCATCGATGACATCATCCCGGGACCTGGTACAGACAGAGGACACACACGCCTCAGTAATGAATCTCAGATCACTCGCAAACCTTTTCTAATAGCACCGTTCTGTCTCCTGTGTTGAATGAGGGAATGTTCTGGTATCCAAGGATAGCAAGATAGCTATCCTTGTTAGCTTTCTTGCTAACAAAGGTCAGAAAATGTATTGTCTTATCTGGTCTACATTTATCATCTGTCAACACGACCGAGTTCAACAAATATCATACAATCAAAAGATGTTGATCTGTTAAAAATGGGAAAGATAATGTTTAAAGTTGAAAAAAAGTTCAAAGAGTCGTCTCCTACGTACTCGTTTCCCCTTCCTGTTGACCACACTCATTTGTTCTACAGGCTTCCATATGAATCTCATCAAAAAGGAGGATTGCCTGACGCAAATTGCCCCACGCACCCCAATCTGTCTATCTGTCAGTGCCATTGGTGGGGACACGAAGAGTCCTCACAAACAGCCGAGTGAGGTGTGTGTGCGTGTGTGTGAGTGTCTGTGAGCATGGGTGTGTGTCTGTCTCTCTGACTGTGTGTGTGTGTGTGTCTGTCTGCTCATGTTTGTGTGTGTGGTGTGCATGGGGGTGTGACACTGAGGCGAACAGACAGGATATGTAGCCGAAGGAGCAATCGCCATGGTTACGTAACCTAGGCGGCGGGGAGCATCCGAGGGTTGCCTAGGTAACGCATGGTTTTAGCAGAGGGCGGCTGTTATGTGATCGATCACGCGGGACACCACCGGCTGAATTGGTACATATCCTATACACAAAAATACACACAAACACCCACACACTTGCACACACACACACACACACACACACACACACACAACAGTGACGCAGGTGCACGTACTGTACAGCTCTCTGGTTGGTATGGATGGATGATCAATGGAAAGCGAAGGAATCGATAAATGATTAACCAGCGTTACTTTATGATCCACTTAACCACAGGAGCAAAGCATTGTTTAAAAGCATCACCGACGTCAGCAGAAATAATGAGCCTAGCTTTGCAGACACGTTGGACAGGGGAAGTGATTGCAAACACATTAAGGATGCATGAGCCAAGCCGCACAATCGAGTTAAGGAGCCCAGCATACATCATGAAGGTGGACGCAGCAAACAAATGAGTCTCTCACTGAATCGCTTTTCTTCAATGTGTAACAACAACAACATTTGCTGCATTCTAGCATGTAACAATCATCACTAGTCTAATAACATCATGAGATCTCCTTCTGGGTTAGTTTTAGATTAGTGATGGGTGCCAACTTAAAAGTATAATTAAGCATCGGATTGTGGTTGAGGTTACTTTAGAAATGACTCAATTCCAAGGAGATTCAGCCCGATATTGAGTACAATTCACTCAATCCCAAAAAAAAAAGACATATTCAAATATAATCTGTACAATATCTCTTCTTGAACTCTAACTCTATACAGGAGGTAGTCTCTTTATGTGCCAGGGAGTAAAGGTGGTGATAAACCACAGGAAAGTGTATTCCATTACGATTCCCTCTCCAAGGTCCTGAAGCACCTCTGAGCCGCTCCACCCACACACACCTCCCTGAGTTCCTTTCACACGCAGCACATCCACGCACCATGACTCCGTCATCCACGTGGAGCTGCGTCACATGTGTCTTCGTTGGAGGTGAAGGAACATACAGAAGAAAAAATGGTGGCTGCATATGTGTGTTCAATCGGTAATGACCGAACCCTATTCCGTCAGTGGTGCGGTGGGTTAGTTTAAAAATAATCTTCAAATAGATTTGGGGACAGCCTGACCTATGCATCAAAAAGGGGGGGGGAAAGAACACATGCATACACACACATACACAGACAGGAACACACACACAGGAGCACACACACATGCACACACAGACACACTGCTGTGTCACTTCAGATGCAAGTGGAGTGGATGTGACCTTGCCCGTCTTTCTCGTCTTTTTTTCATCCCTCCATCTTTCTACCTCGCCGTCCTTCCGTCAATGCCCCGTCCATTCCACATTTGTGCACACACGCACACACACACACACACACACACACACACACACACACACACACACACACACACACACACACACACACACACACACACACACACACACACACACACACACACACAGCAGGGTAAACCTTTCAGATAGAGGACTAAAGTTAGCCCCGAGGTTCAAGAACTTTCCCTCCAAAATACTTTTTGGCATTTAGACCAATGAGGCATGAGGACCTCCATGTGAGCGAGACATAGAGAGAGACATAGAGAGAGAAAGAGAGAGAGAGAGAGAGAGAGAGAGAGAGAGAGAGGCATAGAGAGAGAAAGAGAGAGAGAGAGAGAGAGAGAGAGAGAGAGAGAGAGAGAGAGAGAGAGAGAGAGAGAGAGAGAGAGAGAGAGGCATAGAGAGAGAGAGACAGACACATGGAGAGACAGAGACAGAGACATGGAGAGAGAGAAAGACAGAGAGAGAGAGAGAGAGAGAGAGAGAGAGAGAGAGAGAGAGAGAGAGAGAGAGAGAGAGAGAGAGAGAGAGAGAGAGAGAGAGAGAGAGAGAGAGAGAGAGAGAGAAAGAATAGCTGCATTTTCACTGGCATCTGTTTCGTTCTTTCTAACCCCAAAGATGATTTTCCTACCTTTTTGAGTGTCTGTATTTCTGTCTGGTTATGTTGCTGTCTGTTTGTCTTTCTTTCAGTCTGTCTGCACTGCAGAGCTACCCCTCAGCCTACTCATCTTAGACATATATGCTGAACTCTGCTTAACTATGCACACACACACACACACACGCACATTACGCACGCACACTTGGCGCTGACAGTTGCTGTAATGTGTGCTAGTATGTGTGGTGTTCATTCTCATGATGATGACCTCGACAGTTTTGTCTATGTGTGTGTGTGTGTGTGGTGTGTGTTTGTTTATGTTGATGCAGTATGAGACTGCAGATAACACTTCATGCTGCAGTAACATGTGATGCAGTGCCCCGACTTTCTCTCTCGCTCACTCTCTCTCACTCTCATACAGTCTCACACACACACACACACACACACACACACACACACACACACACACACACACACACACACACACACACACACACACACACACACACACACACACACACACACACACACACACACACACACTATGCACTCTACTACTTCTATCTATCTATCTATCTATCTATCTATCTATCTATCTATCTATCTATCTATCTATCTATCTATCTATCTATCTATCTATCTATCTCTCTCTCTCTCTTGGTTTTATTGCTTCCTCTCTGTCTTCTAATGGCAACTCTTCATCTTTCTCTCTCTCTCTCTCTCTCTTCCCCCCATATATCCCTCTCTATCACTCTCTCTCTATGTATATATATATATATATATATATATATCTCAGCAGCATCAGGAGAACACACTGCAGGGAGGCGTCAGTTTATGGTTCAATGAGGGCAGTTAAGCTAACGCTCGCTAACATTAGCTTAGCGCTGAGCTAGCAGCATAATGCAGCATCCCCCTCCCGTTCTCCTGTACCCCTATTGGGTGACCACTTCCTGAGATCTACAGCACAGAGTGCAGCAGCATCATGGCCTCCCGTTCTCCTGTACCCCTATTGGATGACCACTTCCTACAGCCGAGACTGATGCATTATTGACATAATTGACTCATTCCAGTACATAAGATTCATCAAACAGGCAAACTGCTTTAGGCAACCTGCGTAAAGTGCTACAAAGAAGCAAGTAGAGACTAAGAATATCTAATTTATTTTGTTCTTTTTTTCTTCATGGGCCAAGATGCAGACTGAACAGACGAGTTCTCAGCCTGTGGTGGACGATGGGTTTCAACTGTCCTGATGTCAGTGGTGAGCTCGTTCATCATGGAGCCAGGACAGCAGACAATCAAGATTCTGTTGAGCAGGAGCTCGGGCCCCCTCACAGTGAGTGAGTAGAACGCCGTTTGGAAGTCATAGACTGAAATGGACGGGCTGGGGTGTATGGTCTGACCTTGTCCTGGGTGCAAGATGGGCCGGAGCCCTTTGCAGCACGGTAAGCAAATACCAGTGAGTTGAATCGGATCCGAGCAGCCACTGGTAGCTAGTGCAGGTTGCGGAGGAGCGGTGTAGTGTGGGTTATATCATGTGTGTGTGTGTGTGTGTGTGTGCACCGCCTCTTTAAGCACTAAGATACCACACATGGAGTGGATGATGTGTGTGTTTGGACATATTACAGCCTCCAGCACTTTATGCACCCACAAACTCACATAGAGACCCACCTACACACACACACACACACACACACACACACACACACACACACACACACACACACACACACACACACACACACACACACACACACACACACACACACACACACACACACACACACACAAACTTTATCTATGTCTTTCTCTCTCTCTCTCTCTTACACATTAACTCTCATCCCCACAGAAACAGACACACAACTACACCCACCCTCTCTCACACACACACTCACTGACCCTGAGGGCTGTGTATGCAGCGTTGGTAATCAGACAAGCTGTGCTGTCGGGACACTGGCCTGGGCGTATTCTGATACGCGGTCCGGGCATGTCAGGAAGTAGCAGGCGGTGCGAATATGACACACACTGGTTGCCTCAACCGTCAGCAGGAGAACAACAACAACAATTCAAAACACACACACACACACACACACACACACACACACACACACACACACACACACACACACACACACACACACACACACACACACACACACACACACACACACACACACACACACACACACATCACAGGCTGTGTGTCACATCAACACAACTAATACAACTAAGAACCCCAACAAGGTCCATTCGTCATCGCGCGGTAACCAGAGCAACCGCTGCATTCCCACTGGATCATCTTGACATTAGCGTGTAGCTTTCCGAAGTGTCGAGTCATCCTCATAGAGAGTCATAGAAGAGCAACTGTTATGCTAATAGCCAATGGCTCACAGGTCATTACTGTGGTGTGATCCATTTAGGCCTGCAAGCGCATCAGGTATGAGCAACTTGCATGTCCAAGGTCAGGTGATTACACTCGTTTTATCAAAGCTGGCCCACTTCTCTGCCTTAATGGAATCAACCGCTTCTGTTTAATGCTAGCTGGAGGTATCTTAGCCAACGAAAGCAGTCCTATTGACCGACAAACTGTCCAGACTCTCTTAGTAACCACCTTGTTTCATAAATACCAAAACTCACCCACAAAATGTTCACCCGTTCACCACATTCATTGATTTGTTCATTCACTCAGTACGGTATGTGCTTTTGGTTCTGTGCCCTACATGACGTCACCAGGCTCAGCCTGCCCGATGTGGGGCAGAGATAATTGGGATTTTCCGAACCCAACAGCCAAACCGGACTGCTGGGTCCGGCCTGGCTGCCACACAGTAACGGCTACAGCTACAGCTACAGCTACAGCTACAGCTGAAGCACTGACCTGCTGCTGCAGCAGACTGCCTGCTTGTGTGTGTGTGTGTGTGTGCATGTGTGTCTGTCTGTATTTGTGTGTATCTGTCTCCAGGCTGACATAATGTAGATGAAAGGAAGACTGGTAGAGAGTGATGGAAAAGAGAGTGCGGGAGAGAGAGAGAGAGAGAGAGAGAGAGAGAGAGAGAGAGAGAGAGAGAGAGAGAGAGAGAGAGAGAGAGAGAGAGAGAGATGGAGAGAGAGAGAGAGAGAGAGAGAGCGATGGTTCCAGACGGCGAGAGCGACATGGAGAGCAATGTTAAAATATCCGGGACAAGAGGCGAAGGACAGTCTGAGCACATTCACCCATAAGAAACGATTATGTGCATGTGTGAAGGTCAGCATGTCAGTGAGGTTTAGCTACGGAACAAGCTGCAGAGAGATGCATTCAGTTGCCCCCAACACCGCCACCACCACCAGCAACAGCACCTCCTCCCCCCCCCCCCCCCACTGTCCGTGTCTCTCACCGCTGCCCTTGGCTCCGTCCTTCCCGTCCAGCAGGGGGCGGTAGTCGCTCTTGGACATGGTCTCGCCCACCTTGTCGTCGTAGGTCTCCTTCTCAAGCGAGGACATGAAGTCCATCTTCATCACGCCGTCCCCGGCCCCGGCCCCGGGCGCCAGGCCCCCCCGACCGCCCCCCACCCCACCCAGAGCATCTCGCAGGCTCAAGTCCATGGTCCTGTGGGAGAGGGAGGAGGAGAGGGAGGAGGAGAGGGTTATACAGAGGGGAAGGAAGACAGAGAGAAAAGAGGGAGAGAGGAGATGATTAGGAGAGGTATGGGGAGGGAGAGAGAGAGAGAGAAATAAGGTGAGAGGAGAGAGAAGAGAGGGAGAAAGCATGAAGGGATAATGAGTGGGACGAGGGAGAGGGAGAAAGAGAGGAGGAAGCGAAAGATAGAAGGAAAGGGAGCATGAGAGATGGAGAGATGAAGAGAGAAGGAAGGAAGGGGGGGAATAAAGAGGAGGTGGAAGAGGAGAAAATGAATGAGTGGAAAGGGACAATGAGAGTGAAAGAGGTAAGGATAGAGGAGCATAGTGAGAGGAAAAGAGGTGGAAGAGGAGGGGGTTGCATTGATTAATACCTTTTAGAATCACAACACACCAGTGCCTTGCTTAGAAGCTCCAAGGCAAAGAGAGTACATACAATAACACACTACTCAACAGAACAGCAAAGAACAGAGATGCATCCACTCCAGTGGTTGACTGGTGAGAGCTGGTAGGGTATTATTCTTATTGTTGCTCCATATTATTCTATGTTAACATGTATTATATATGATATAGTACTGGCCTAAACCTATTAAAATTCAGTTGCATGACATTTACTGTAATAAACACTACATGTACAGACTGCTGCTGCCTGATGACGTTGGACAATAGGTTCTGTTTTTAGAACTCATTTGATAGATTGGTACCTGGTAGGCATGTGGAGTACCACAGAATGAGGACAATTAGGCCACCTTAATTAAAAATTGACAATGTGAGGAATTAAGTAAGCTGTTAATAGGTTTATTTTAATTTGTGTTTGTTTCCTTTTGCTTCCCACTCAGTTCCCCTTTGGGGACCATGAACTGGTCCCAACTGAAATAAAGAGCAGTGGGGAAGAAGAGATGAGACAACATTTGAAGGCAGTCACCATTATGGAGACCGGTAAACACGTTTAATCCGTAGGCTGCATACAGGTTTTTATTTAAACCAGATACTGTGTTAGGATTTTGAGTGGGGGCTGTGTTATTTGTGTGTGTGTGTGTGTGTGTGTGTGTGTGTGTGTGTGTGTGTGTGTGTGTGTGTGTGTGTGTGTGTGTGTGTGTGTGTGTGTGTGTGTGTGTGTGTGTGTGTGTGTGTGTGTGTGTGTGAAAGAGAGCGCGTTCAAGATTATAGACTACATTTCCCACAATTCCTGGGAGACCTATAGGACACCTTGAGCTAGCATGTGCATTCGTTTTGAATGGAGAAAAATTAGAGGCAGTCCAGAAAAAAATAATTAAACAAATATAGTAATACGCAAATCTATCATAATTATGAGAGTGAGACATGGAAATTCAAAATGGCACAACCTTAAATAGAAATCTCCCTTTTGACAGCCAGACTCATTTGTTTTTGTCAGTAAGAGATGCACTGACGTAAAACTGACACTTTCACTGACACACACATTTCATGCCTGCAGTCCATACATAAACTCACTCAATAGGCCCTGACTCTGAATCGTATTTGTCAAATATTCTTTGCTTAAAAAAATATGGAAAATAAAATATACATGTTCTGATAATCCCTATAATCCCTATAATCCGCTATATTTTGCGTAATTTTCAATCCATTATACATTAGGAAGAGATTGGATTTGGGGCTCAAATGTCAGCATGTAAAGGGTCAGACAGCATGTCCAACAATAATCGATCTCCAGGTTCTTTCAGCCAAATAGTCAAGTGGAAAGCTGAAATGGTTGGAAAAGTCATCAACTATAACCAAGAACATCACATATGATCCTTGCCCTTTGATGCAGACCATGCAGAACATTGATTTAAGATCATCAATGAATTCTTTACGCATCAAAACTTGCAGGAAGCATATTGGTTAGACTCCCAACCAAACCAGGGGATCAATCCCCGATGTCCGCACTGTCTCACTTGTAGGCTTACCCTTCCTGCTTCTTAATGACAGAAACCGCGTCTCCCATCCACTGTTAGTCACTTTGGAACGAGTGTCTAATTGACAAAAGGTTGTCGTAGAACAAGGAAATATCACATGACTCAAGAAACTAAACAAATACATGTGCATTTGAATTCCCACCAATGGTCTCCGGCTTGACCCTGGTACCGACTCTCTTCCCTTCTCACCCTTCCTCTCCCTCTCCCTCTCTCTCTCTCTCTCTCTCCCTCTCTCGCCTGGTAAGAACAAGCTCCTATTGTACTCACACTGCACCAAACACACACACACACACACACACACACACACACACACACACACACACACACACACACACACACACACGCACACATACATGGACACACACACACACACACACACACACACACACACACACACACACACACACACACACACACACACACACACACACACACACACACACACACACACACACACACACACACACACACACACTCATGATTACAGACGGAAGCCAACACATTGCAGTGTTTTTAATGTTGCATGCACATGCAGAGGACTTTATTAAAACAAACACACACGTGCACATGGATGCATCCGTATAGATGTATGCACACACACATGCAAGAGACAGCACTCTTGCACACAGTGGTCTGTGGCTCGTACGACCGCATACAGTACAGTCAGCAGACCTTGAGTTAGACTGTAGGCCATTGTTTACTGCAGTGAGGCTCTCTTCCTCCCTCTGTCTCTCTCTCTCCCCTCTGTCTCTCCCTGTCTCACTCATATCTCTCCCCTCTGTCCCTCCCTGTCTCACTCATGTCTCCCTCCCTCTGTCCCTCTCCCTCTGTCTGTCTCGCTTGCTCTCTCTCTCCCCTTTGTCTCTCTCTGTCTCTCCTTCTGTTTATCTCTCCCTCGGTCTCAGTATCTTCTGCCTGTGTGTATGTGTGTGTTTGTGTGTGTGTGTGTGTCTGTGTGTCTGTGTGTTTGTGTGTGT
>NC_082389.1:12097609-12245647 GCF_031168955.1 Gadus macrocephalus
GACAACTATAGGGTTAGCATTAGGCTTCCACTAGCATCTCGATCACCGCTATCTGCGTAGCACCCATGTGAGAATGTACGCAGTCCTACTCCCAATACTTTAAATGTAGGTCACTCTTTGAGACGAGGATGAACCTCTTACTCAGTGAAGCACCGTTCACAACACATTCCATTTCACACTTCCTTCACACTTCTTAACGACCATGATGTAATCTTGTGATTAATGTAAATTGTACTGTAACTATAAGTATCTCGCTGTGGAAATGCTGAAAGTCTAATGGACCACAGACTGTGGCTGTTTGCTAGCAACACACTAGCCAAGGGATCCTATGGATGTCTGACTGACAGGGTGTCTGTGTGGACATTAGCTGTCTGCGTCGCTGGCTAAACAGCTGGATAAGTGACTCACTCTGTGATTCACAGACGCTATTGATCGATCGGGTGTTGGGGTTCAGAAGACCAGTTGATAAGCTGTAAGTCTGCCTGCCTGCCTGCCTGTCTGTCTGTCTGTCTGTCTGTCTGCCTGCCTGCCTGCCTGCCTGCCTGTCTGTCTGTCTGTCTGTCTGTCTGTCTGTCTGTCTGTCTGTCTGTCTGTCTGTCTGTCTGTCTGTCTGTCTGTCTGTCTGTCTGTCTGTCTGTCTGAGAAAACAGTGTTCTCAAATGGTAGACATCCTTATCATCAGTCATGCAGCTAACCCTCTGCTAACAGCTACCGGCTATCGGCTAAGAGCTAGCTCCTCTCCGTGTCTTTTTTCCATCACCCAGAGCAATCCGAGAGAGAGAGAGAGAGAGAGAGAGAGAGAGAGAGAGAGAGAGAGAGAGAGAGAGGTAGAGAGAGAGAGAGAGAGAGAGAGAGAGAGAGAGAGAGAGAGAGAGAGAGAGAGAGGTAGAGAGAGAGCCAGAGAGAGAGAGGTAGAGAGAGAGAAAAACAGAGAGAGACAGTGAGAGAGAGAGGTAGAGAGCGAGGGAGCTGAATCCAGGCCACTGCGGAGCCCCCTCTCTCCCTCCCACACCATCCACTGTGCTACAGCCCCCCCAGGGTGCCTTGCTGCCTGATCCCCTCTCACTGTAGCCCCTTCGTCGTTGGAAAGCACCCCCCCCCCCCCCCCCCCACCCCAACAGCCCCTACACCAGCCCCCCCGACTCCTCCCACAGCCTTTCTACGGCTTGGATTCCCTCAGGATGACTTCATCAAATAGAAAACAAGATCGTTAATAATGGATGCCATGCAGCTTCAGCCAACGCCACGACAACCAAAAATACAAACGTGATGGACGGATGATGATAACAATCCACCCAGACGTTCAGGTGTAGGGTATGTTGGGGGAGACATTGGCCGGTAACTGGTGCCCGTGCAGCTTGCTAGCACTGTATTGCTGCTGTTCACAATGAGGTAGGTTCCTTAATGTGCCAGCAGGACAGGACTCAGTTTGACTTCCAGCAAGTGTGGGAACTATTGATTTAGCTGCCATTGTTTGCTTGCCAAGTGGCCAAACCAAACACAAACCTGTTGCCTTCGTCTTGCCTCACACATGATGAGTAACACAAAAAGTTAAACATCCCGAGAAGAAGACGTTCCCCCCCCCTCCCCCCCGTTAATCGTTTTACTCTTTGTAGGCCTATATCCCTAGCACTGTCCTCATCTCTCTCTCCTCTTAACCTGTGTCTGCATGGCGGCCATTATGGATCTTGCTGTTTGTTTTTGTACGGACCGATAAACCTAGCTCTCTAGATAGATACAGGCAGAGAGAGACAGACAGACAGACAGACAGACAATTTACTTGTCTGTCTGTCTGTCTGTCTGTCTGTCTGTCTGTCTGTCTGTCTGTCTGTCTGTCTGTCTGTCTACTTAGTAGACAAACAGAGAGACAGTATACAAAAGAAAGAAGGAAACAATGCAAGTTGTAAACGGCAGCCCACTCTTAGCTGCATACATTCAAATATACTAACTCACAGCGGGGGAGGGAGAGAGGGGGAGAGAGAGGTGGGAGAGAGAGAAACAGAGAGAGGAAGGGGGAACGTCTCAACTGATTGAGAGAGCAAGAAAATTAGCATTGACAGAACAATGTGTACTAATCCGCCGAGACAGAGAGAGATTGGGGGTGAGAGAGGGAGAGAGAAAGAGAAAGGAGGTGGAAGGGGGGGTGGGGGAGGGGAGGAGGAGGAAACCAATTGTGCAACAAAAGCTCTCATCTTTATAGAGCATCGCAGATTTAGAACGTTGACCAAACCTGAGCAGCATCGGCAATAGGTCGGCTTGGAAGGTTTTTATGGAACCAGATCTGTAGCCAACGCACACATCTGGGCCGACACCTGTCCACTGTATACGCGACCCCCCGACTGCGGCAGCACCATAACAAAGAGAGGCAAACCCCTGCATCAGAGCGTGAGGGGGGAGAGATTCCCTCAACACACCCACTCTCCGCTGTCTCCATCGTAGACGGCTAACATTGTGCTGAAGAATGTCAAGTCGCATTTGGATTTATAGTTTATATCGGTGGAAATATTATCACAGGCCCGGCGAGATGGGCGTAGTGTAGCGATTTGCTGCGGGATTTAATGCGTCGTAAATGCACATCCATTGAAGGCTATTTCGGGGATAGCATAAAGACGCAGGCCGTGGAAATACAAAAACGAGAGCAACAGCAGCAAATTGTAGGCCAATGAGACACAAACCCAGTTAAACAGTCGCGAATCACGTAGACCGCTTTTCACTCACCCTTTCGCTGTCCCTTGGAATTCGCTGAAGTGCTGAATGCGTCTCTGTGTGTGGTGTGTGTGATGGTGAAAACTCTCCACCTTTCACTGCTTGCCAAAGCGGACTGGTGCGCTTGACAGCTCCCGAGACACGACGCCCCGCCCACTTCCAACGGCTGTAGCCAATAGGGTTGAGATATAACCCGGGCCCCAGTCTCCTCTCGGTCTGGGATGTCTTGTTGGAGCAGGGTGTACTGCCCGGCCATTGGCTGGCTCACTGGCCCACGAGTGATGGAGCAGTTGAACCGGTGGTCTAACTGCTGATGTATAACTATCTTATAAGAAGGCACACAATGGCCTGGGAAGTTATTGTGTTGAAGAAACTTTAATTGGATTCCACCAAGTAGATGTTGTTTGTGGCTGTCATTCTTCCTGGTGTTCTTGAATAAATATGCTGTTTAACCACTTCACTACCCACTCACAGGCCAATATATTCAAGCAGTAGCCGATAGTAGATGACAAAAGCTTTACGCTGCTTTTCTAGTTTTATACGTAGTGGGTCAGTGATCAAGGAGAACATACAGAGATTTATGATGCAAGGGTGAACGGAATCGCTATAGAACTATTGGAAACCTCCCGGGAGGGGGGAGAGTAGAGAGAGAGAGAGAGAGAGAGAGAGAGGAGAGAGAGAGAGAGAGAGAGAGAGAGAGAGAGAGAGAGAGAGAGGGGGAGAGAGACCGAGATTTCAGAAAGGTTTCAGTTTCAGAAAGGCTTTGGTGTGATAGAACTGATCCGGGTTTTCTCTCGGCCGTGATCAGAAACAAATTCTTATCAGTACCAGAATCTCTCTCGGCCATCTCCTCGGATGACAAGCAAGATAGCTGTCTGACTGGCAGAGATTCCCTGGGATTAACTGGGATTAAAGGTACCATATGATTTGGTCGGTTTGCTCGTAATCCCTTAAATATCATGTTAAACTTCATCATACACCCACACACGCACTCACACAAATACACACATGCAGGTACGTACACACGCACACACACGCACGCACACACACACACACACACACACACACACACACACACACACACACACACACATACACACACACACACACACACACACACACACACACACACACACACACACACACACACACACACACACACACACACACACATTCACCGCAAAAGTAAAAACATACATACAGCGCATTCACGTACGGATGTAGCTTTAGCCAAAAAAAGAACACCAACCAAATGAGATAGTGTAATGTGATCTGAGGCAACCTCTCTCTCTCTCTCTCTCTCTCTCTCTCTCTCTCTCTCCTCTCTCTCTCTCTCTCTCTCTCTCTCTCTCTCTCCTCGTCAACTGTCAGCATGTTATATAATTATCCTGCTGGCATCATCTCGTCCTCACTAACCTCTCTCCCTCACTCTCTCTCTCTGGTCTATCTCTTTCTCCCCCCTGTGGCCCTCTCTCTCTTTAGCCTTTCTCTCTCTGTTTCTATCCTCTCTCTCTGTCGCGTCTCTCTCACTCTCTCTCTCGTCTTTCTATCTCACTCTATCCTCTCTCTCAACCTCTCTCTCTCAACCTCTGTCCCTTTCGCGCTCTATCCTCTCTCCCTTAACCTCTACCAGCCTCTCTCTCCTGCTCTATCCCCTCTCTCAACCTGCTCTATCTCTCTAGCCTATCTCAATCTCTCCAGCCCTTGTGCTCTCATTTGTCTCCATTTGTGTTACCGAAACATAATCACAGCTGAGTCATTCACTCACTCATTTTTTTCTTCTGTCGTACCATAATCCCCTTCATTGATTGTTCCTGCCTAGTCGCTCCATTCCAACCACCCTGAACCCCAGGATGCTCTAGTCCTCCTATGCCATTCTCCGCCTCGTTCTGTTCATGGCTTTAATGAAGAAGTGTAAATGTAATCTTATGCTTCAATAATATATCCATGATATGTCACATTTCTAAATGAAGCAGGAGGACAGGAAAGTCTGGGTGTTTGACTTCCAACCCAAAGTTTGGGTTAAATCCCCAATATCAATCAATTATCAAATGCTTTTGAGTATGGAACCTCTCAGTTAATTTTTTCCAGTAGGCATTATCACCGGGATACAACCACAATTTGTCTGGAAGCAATTGATTAGGCCTAAAACCAATCAGGGCAGCAAAACGTGTGAGTCATCTGTGGCAGCCATCTTGATTGTTTGTATAATGCCTAAATGGCACTCCCATAGGGGTGTCTGTGTGAGTGTGAGTATCTATTGTCCACCAACAGATCTGAAAGATACATGTGTATACATGTGTATACGTGTGTGTGTGTGTGTGTGAGTGTGTGTGTGTGTGTGTGTGTGTGTGTGTGTGTGTGTGTGTGTGTGTGTGTGTGTGTGTGTGTGTGTGTGTGTGTGTGTGTGTGATGTGTGTGTGTTTCTGTCACAGGTAGGAACTTTGTTTGTCCCTCAGATAGCCGGGGACTCCAGCTTCATCATCCATGTTTCCAGCTCCATTTTTGGATGCCTTGAAACTTCTCTACCTAACCTTTCTTCTGCAGCTATTTTCTCCATTATACTCAAAACATATCTGAAGTACAACAAATAGTAAAAATATAATGCACCCACCCACAAATCAATTCATCCCGCGAATTTCTCTCTATCGTCGTTTTAAATGTGGTCCACTTTTGCCCTTCCCCCTACCGTGGGAAAACCTCAGACGACAGTTGAAAATGCTCTATCACTGTAGCTCCAACTCAAGCCACCAGAGGCTGCTGATAGAAACGCATACGTTTTGCTGCTGCTTTTATGTATACAGAAGGCCAACACACCGAAATAAAGATGCATGGACATTTAGCTAATGGGTACAACAAAGCCGAAATAAGCAACACCCCTTAATAGACCATATGTAGCATTAACTGCTACCCCCATCAAATGACCTAGTTAGGGGGAGAAGACCCCCCTGGTGTATGGGTTGGGGGGATTACCAGGAGATTGACACACTAACGCGCTGGCATCAAGAAATGACTTTCACACACACGCACGCACGCACGCACGCACACACACACACACACACACACACACACACACACACACACACACACACACACACACACACACACACACACACACACACACACACACACACACACACACACACACACAAACAACCCAGACAATCCTCAACACACACACAAAAAGCTGACGGGGGTCGTCTGGGTGTTAAGGCGCAAGACTAATTGCAGAATGTTCCTTTGCATTGGTAACATATGGTGATGGAGAGGGAGAGTGGTGGACCAGGTAAATGGTACGGATAGAGAGAGATATCTATAGGGAAGATGTAAGCTTGACAATAAACAAGAGAGAAATAGGACTGACTCAGGTGATATAATGGCTGCTCCTGTGGCTATAATGCACTGAGCAGGTAGAAATGAACAGATCAGATCGCTTTGCGGTTACGCTGAGCGAAAAAGAACGACGTTTGTCCGTTAGAGAGCGCCATTGTTTCAGTTCACAGGCTGGATAGATCAAAGATACGGAGCACTAGCAGCTCCTAGCGGGGAGGAAATGCTATTGCAAGTCAGTACGACATAAATCATTTTGTGAACATCATCCTCTGTCTATGTTCTCGAGACCCATAGCTTTCCTGTTTGGGGCTACAGTTACAGAGTAGTGGGTTAGCTGAGGTTGGAAGTAGATCAATTACCTGAAGGCAACCCAGTCTTTAATTAGACTCACCTGCAAATACGTCAAGTCAGAGGGTGAAACATAAACTAATGACGTATATTAATGTTTATTTGTCTTCCGTCATGCAACAACCTTCCTTCTCACACGATAGTAAAAGTCTTAGTTAGGGAAAAAGTATTGCAACTTTGTTAACATAAAAATTGTTACATTAACAATTGACTGAATACCTCTCTGAATTACACATTTCTGAAAAATATCCAAGTCCCTGTGTCCCTGTGCACAGCCTTTTGATCCTCAGGTGCTGGTGATATGCAGTCAACAATGGTATAATGTCAAAGAAGTGTAAAATCACCGCACACTGGTATACGCTGATAAGCTGATTTATTTTGCTCACAAAATAAATCAGCTTATCGGCATATACCAGTGTGCGGTGATTTTACACTTCTTTGACTTTACATATATGTATTATATATATGAAGTTTGAATGTACAGAGAAGCGAGGCAGCGTTATATGCATTTGGATATAGAGAAAGAGAGAGAGAGGGAGAGGGGGAGAGAGGACGTAAGAGAGAACAGAGACAGAGAGTTGTATCAACATAAATACACACTCAGAGAGCTCTTTCTATTGTCCACCAACAGATCTGAAAGATACATGTGTATACGTGTGTGTGTGTGTGTGTGTGTGTGTGTGTGTGTGTGTGTGTGTGTGTGTGTGTGTGTGTGTGTGTGTGTGTGTGTGTGTACGCCATTGACTACATTGCCTTCATTGACTCATTGGAAGAAAAACAAAGACACAGGAAGTGATGTTGGTTTTGTTTGTTTTTGTGTATTTGATGACAGATACGCAACGTACATTCACCTCCCTACACAAAATATGTATCCATTAGTCGAATAGAAATATGCATGCGTGTGTATGTGTGAGTGTGTGTGTGTGTGTGTGTGTGTGTGTGTGTGTGTGTGTGTGTGTGTGTGTGTGTGTGTGTGTGTGTGTGTGTGTGTGTGTGTGTGAACACACACACACACACACACACACACACACACACACACACACACACACACACACACACACACACACACACACACACACACACACACACACACACACACACACACACATACACAAACAGCCTACCGGTATTTACAACTCAATTGCAGCAGTGCAGTTTACTAATAAAGAAATGTGAATGCTTGAATACTGGAATAACACAATAAAGGAATTACCCTAAAAGAAAACATAATTCCAAGGTCCAGTTACTATAGTGACCATGACCGCATATTGCTATTTCGCTATAAAATACCCGGCGCTCTATGTTGATGTAGCGCCCAAAAGGCGGCCAACCGGACGTTTACCTCCATTACCACGCTTTGTTTACCAAGCGCGACAGCCCAGAATAACCTGTCACTCAGCGTGCGCTATTCAAGCGTTTCCTCCAATAGCGTGACTTGGACACGCCGGAGTGGGCGGGCTGTGACTTAAAACAGGATAGAACGAGGAAAACAAGATGTGACAGAAATGAACGTTTCACAAAGGACAGGAAACAGGGAGACACGTCAAAGAAAACGGGAGGGAGAGATAGCAGGAGCGATATGGGGGAGGAGGAGGAGGAGGAGGAGGAGGAGGAAGAGGAGGAGGAGGAGGAGGAAGAGGAGGAGGAGGAGAGGGAAGGGAGGGAGAGGGAGATGAAGAAGTAAGGCGACAGGGAAATAGGAAGAGAAAACGAAAGCAAGGGTTGAAGAATGAATAGACAGGAAGGAAACTGGCGACAGAGAGGGAAGAAGAAAGAGACAGACAGGGGGGGAGAGAGACTGAGAAAAAGTGACAGGGTGAGGGATAAAGAGTGAAAGGAAAGAAGAAAGAAAGAAAGAAAGAAAGAAAGAAAGAAAGAAAGAAAGAAAGAAAGAAAGAAAGAAAGAAAGAAAGAAAGAAAGAAAGAAAGAAAGAAAGAAAGAAAGAAAGAAAGAAGATAAAAAAATAGTTTGGAAGCTGCCCTTAGTCGTCCTTCAATTTTGGGGTACTGTATTGTTTGTTATGGTCAAGATATTAGTAGATAAAGAACAGTGCGTCACTGGCAGAGCGATGAAAGTTTTCTTATAACAGCTGGGACTCAAAGGACTCCGAGTCCCCTTCATAACAAAGTGGTCCCTGGCAGACACAGGTTGGGGTTGGGGAAAAACTAATAACATTAATGGTGAAAATAAATAACGCAACATTAACTTAATGTTAAGTAATTTTGAGTGATATAAAGTTACATTATTCAGTATTCACTTTCTATACTGCTCTTAATAACCTGTCTCTGTACTGTCTAACCCCTACCTGCTCGTTAAATACCTGTCTCTGTACTGTCTAACCCCTACCTGCTCGTTAAAGACCTGTCTCTGTACTGTCTAATAATAATAATAATAATAATGAATTTTATTTATAACGCACTTTATATCAATTCAATGATCTCAAACTGCTACAATGCACATTAAAAGAAAAGAGAAAGAAGAAAAATGCAACAAAAATAAATAAATAAATAAATTGCCTAACCCCTACCAGCTCCTTAATGACCTGTCTCTGTACTGTCTAAGCCCTACCTGCTTGTTAAAGACCTGTCTCTGTAGTGTCTAACCCCAACCTGCTTCTTAATAACCAGCCTCTGGACTTTCCAACCCCTACCTGCTCCTTTATGACCTGTCTCTGTATGATAGAGTATTTTCTTTGTTAAAATTAGAAGCGTTTACTTCAGTTTACTTCTTAACTGTACCAAATGGCTTTCCCAGCTCTATACTTTTAAAGTGTAGCAAATCTTTATACTTTTAAACTTGCTTTATCACAAGACGGAGCTGCAGATCTGTGGACCACAGCGCACCATTCCGTTTTGTTAGTAACAAGCAAAAAGTGTGATGCATACATATTTCATGTTCGGCTGGTTGGCAAACAAACAGTCAACCAACTTGGATCACATTTTTCCCTCCGTTGACCACATCCCCCCCCCCCCCCCCCCCCCCCCCCCCTCACACAAACACACACAAAACGTTCTGTACTATGTTTCTTCTAATGAGCTTTCATCATCAGGGGATCATTTCTTACATTCCGATACAATAAATACCAGAAAGCTTGTTGAGTCCCCTTAAAAAAGTAATGTTCCTCAGACAGAACCTTTGTGGAAATATTACATTACAGCGGTCTTTAGTCATCTTGCTGCGCACATGAAAGACCCGTATCCATTATTCATGCTTGAATATTTCAGTGCCACATTTCAAAGAGCCCGTAGTTAAGGTTTGGTCTGTTTTGTAACAAAAGCACTAGCAAGATCTCTGGGCTTTTGACAGAAAATGTAAATCTGGGATGAAGGCTAGCACGCTAGCTAGCCTCCTGAGGAGATGGGAGGGGTTGGTTTAAGCACACTTGAGGGTTGGGGGTTTGAAACACCATACTGACTGTAACCAAAGCATAAAACCCATAGCGGATAATTAATGGAACCTCACAAAACTACGACAGGCTCGTGGCAAGCAAAACAGAGAGGGAAAACATAACGCTCAAGAATTATATACAGGGATGCATAAACATAAAATCATAATGGCTTGAACTTTAAAAAATAATTATAACAAATATTTTGAAAAATTAAATTAAATTTTATGGGCATTCAATTATATATTATTATTTCAATTATCTATCAAATGTATTGGACATTTAGAGAGCAGTTTCAATGCATTGTGAGATGCATGACCTTCATAGAGTGATCTTCCTGCAGCAAGACACATGTAATACGACCCTGGAATATTACTATTGAACATTTAGTCATTTAGCAGAAACTTTAATCAAAAGGACTTACAGGAGCAGGTCGCGGTATGTTATCTTGCTCTATGAGAAACAGGCCCACTGAGGCGCACTGGGGACATTGGGGTTCAAACCCAGTTGCTTCCATCTGGGAGTACCACACCCTAACCACTACTGATGTATGTAGCGTATGCAATTTGTAATTTCTATTAAAAAGAGCCATGAATACATTTCATCAGTGAAGATGGAAGGACTTTTTCAGGATTTACATTGTGCAATGTAATGTGCAATTAACTTCTAGTGCAGCATCACGCCGACTAGTCGGTACGTCACTAGAAGTCTTCTAATGACAATACTGACCATTTCTAAATTACACGAAACCCTAGCCTCCTGATGTCATATCCTGTCGTATCACTGCAAACTTCAGCATCCAGGACGTCCCTTGCGTTGCCAAGTGAAGCAGAGCTCGTCTGTCATTGGTCCTCGGGCCGATTCAGACCAGATGTTGCCCTCCTCTGATTCCACCCCTCCACTGCCCCCTTCTCCTTATTTGGGTCGGGGTGATCGGGGGCCAAGGCTTTGTGTGAAAGGGAAGCCAAGACGACGACGTACGACCAAAGCATATATGCATTCTCTACTATAGACTTCAATGGACAAATGACTAAAACATGGATTATTCAATTAATTGTCTCCTTAAGCCATCAGTCCCAGCTTTGTGTCCTAGCTATTCATCCTAGATATGTGGCTTAGCTATCTGTCCTGGCTATCTTTCCTGGGAAAGCGTCATGGCATCTTCCCTCTTCCCTCTGTATCCGTCCTAGGTATGTGGAGGCTGAAGCTGTTAGGAGGCCCATGTACCACACATGCGTACACAAACACACGTACACACATAGACATACACATAGGCATACACACATACACGTACACAAACACACACGTACACAGATACACACATAGCAACACATAGCAACGATCTAAAGCTATCATGTTCCTGAGTCATCTTATCAATATACATGCTTTGATGCACTCGTACGTGCACACGCATTGACACGCAAAACAGACAATATAATACAGCAAATAGACTGTAGGATTCTGTGACTAAGTTTCAAGAAAACTGGATTCTTGATGTTTTGGGATGTTGTGGTGGTTTTGGTTAGGACAGGAAACCAAGCCCATTGACAAACATGGCCAGCGCTCACGAAACATGACATCATACGAAACAGTTGGTGCCTTCATAACAGTCGGAGTGTCCGGGAATTTCGGAGGTTGGAACCTTAAGATCGGAGGAAAACGCCTTGGACACTCTGTTAAATCAGAGATATCTCTCGGAACTTCGTGCGGAAGTAGAGCAACCCGAGCCTCTGAGTTGACGTCACAACAATGGCTGCCCATTTCATGGATAGACTAAAGTGAATTTGCAGCAAGCACTAAGAGGCGAACCTAACACACATTCTAACATTTGCATTAGGACTAAGATACATTATAACTTACAATTATGAACATCAACTGATGAATTCTCCCTCATGTTCAACCATCGCAAGCAGTTGTAATAACTGATTCATCTGATTCAGCTAAGAATCGCAAAGAGGTCCCTGCGGGCCTCCATACTTGTTGTTATTATGAAGTCTCGTCTCACGAACAATCTGTTGTCCCGTTTTATGTCATAGCCTACGAACGTTTCCTGAACACTCTTATTTCGGAAGAAGGGAAGGTTTACGCAAAGACACGCAAGAGCTGCCGAACCTCCGAGCTGCTTTGAAGGCGGCAAGTGAACCCGCGAGAGGTGCAATATCTGATTGGTAGATAGTCAGATCAAGAAACAGCTTGAAAAATGTAGTTTTATGTGTTATGTCCGATCACAATGTGTCCATTAATTAATTAATTAATTAACTGTCACAAGCAATATAATCCTTATAAGGTTTTTGCCAAGAATTCCTTTTCATTTTGATCAACTAATCAATTCAAAGATCTCTCACCTCATATTTATTCATATTTTTTTCAATATACTACATACATCTAATCAACCAATAAAATCATGCAAACGGGTGATTAAGTTTCATAATGAACAGCATTCAATAAAATTGTCAGGTGACTGAATGAGCAGGTGCCAACTGATACAAGTCCTCTCCAGAGCCCGCACTCAGACATCTTGAAGTTGCTGAAATTACGGGTAACCATTTTAATCTCTTCTTGTGGCTGAATACGTTTAGGTTATTCACCTGTTGAAGAGAGAACAGCTGATTGGCTGGCCCTTTTGTCTGTCTCAGCTGTAGCACCTCCCACTATAGGCCATTGTGCGCCTACCCTGGCAACCCTGCAGTATGGTTTGAATGTGGTAGACGCTGCAGTCTCAAGTGTAAGTGTTGTCTATTGGTTAATCCCACTCACACCTGGTGATATAATAGGGGACCTTTAAATGCTTAAACTCTCACAAGAGGACTGGATTAAGGTTTTGTAATCGGTTAGTTCTGCCATAGCGGGTTTTTGGAAAGAAGTAGATCTGAAGCGTACCATTTGGGGTTTTGACAAGAACAATGACAAAGATCATGATTCATTTTAATTATTCACTATTTATTTCCTTGAGGAGCAAAGTGTGTGCCATCACCCTTAAAGCTACAATAGGCAACTTGAAGAAACCAGCCAGAGTAAACTCGATTTTGAAAGTATCCAACCCCCAAAAAAAACACCCTTCCCTTCAGTTATCCCTCCAAATCCACTCCCCCAAAGCACATTACTTGCTCGCTTTAGCAATGGGTTTGTCTTGCCTTGTGGAAAACTCTGGTCATGCGCAATGAGTGCACAGGCAGGTAACCAGGTATACAGACAGACAGGCAATCCAATTATTTTATTCATGGCGAATGAAATGTTTGGAAGGGCTTGCAGCCAGTAAAGAGAATTTAACCAAATATGACAAGAAACCAGTCAGTGTAACAAATGTAAGAAAAACATGTGTACAATTAATTTGGTATTCTTAACTTTTATTATTACTTGGCTCTAATCGTTACATTCACATCTAAATCGTTTTGCGAGTCTTGTATAGATCATGTAATTTTGTTTGGCAGTCTTGAAATCCAAGTATAGAAGAAACTTGTTTTGTTTTGCAGGTAGAACTATATTTTACAGACTGGAATAGCAATATATTATATGCATTATTTAAAATTGTATACCAATGTTAATAATACTAAGGGGAGGCAATATTATGACAAAAACGATCAAATCAATCCTAAATAGACATTTTCTTTTTCAGCTGACTTTTATTAATTTCCTTTTGAGAACCTACTCTTGGGAGAGCTCTCAACTCCTTTAGACTGAGTGCTGACCCATGTAGATCTCGTTGTTCCTCAGTCCGATAACTCACCCCCATAAGATTTAATAATAGCGATACTATAAAGCTGTAAACCGAATCCAAGATTCCAATTAGCAATAAATAGGAACAAATATTAAACTGTTTTTTTTTCCGATTAAAACTATTGAAAATATTTAAAAAAAAATTGAATATACAATATATTTATTTAAAATGGATATGGAAAATGGATACAAATAATTATCTAGACCTACATTTCATGTATGCTGAAACATCGAATCACCCACCTGACATAAAAAGGAATAGGCCTTTTTGTTTTGTTTAATTGTAATTTAACTATCAATCGTAAATATATATATATATATATATATATATATTAAAAAAAGCAACATACAAATTCACAAACGCTTCAAGTGTGTGCCTATAGGCTTCTAATTAAATGAAACATTAGGCTTTAAGGGCAGGGTAAACAAGTTCGTTAGGCAGTATATGCCTAGGACCCACATCATTTTAAAGAATGATTTAAGTCATTAAGCTCTTTAAATAACATCAAGGAGGGTTGAAGTGGTGGGTGGGAGGGGCTGACAAGAAGGCACACTTGGCCTGGAGGTATTAAACCAAAATAAAACGGAAAGGCGACTCCAGCACTTGTGATGAGGTTTTGCCCATCGAACACTTTTTATTCACCTTCTACGATTTCAACTGTTGGACTATTTGCCTTCGGGTTGAGAGCAGGCTATGGATTGACCTGAGGAGACTTAATGAGGACTGTTCAGTTGGTGAGTAATGAGGCTAAAGTATTTATGCAAACAAAAACATTTGGCAATCAGAACAAAGGACAACAGGAAGCCAAGTGTCCTTGACAGCGTTCTTGTGATTTAATCCATATTTGTTTGGCCACTTTAATGCAAGGCTAAACCCATTTAGTATAGGCCCGAATGCGGTCAAATTATTTAAGAATAGAAAAAACCTAGGAAAAAAACACATTAAAGACAACGTTATAGAGCTGAATGATTGCTGTAAATTGTTGACTGGCATTAATTCAAACTATCTTGAAATTCGTTGAGAGACCAATTACATTCCCAATACGTTATTGCAAACCGTTTTAAAAAAAGCCCCTCAGACTCCATGACGTCAAAACGGAACTACAAAATAAAGACATATTTATAAGATCAACGGCAGGTGATTGTGATCGATGACAGGTGAGCGTGTGCGATCGAGGACCGTGTGCGCGTGGCTCTGAGTAATCAGCCCGAACGAGCTACAGCTGTGAGCGCCTGTAGGGAGGGTGAAATGATACTAACGGCGTTATAGAATATCTGGAGACATTAAACCACAAACACTGCTCCCACATTAAAGGACAGGTGTCAGTGAAATTGTAAGTAAAGTTGAAGTTTTCTTGGCCTCGCTGAGGTCTATCTAATTGTCGTTCTTTACGCCTCTCTATCGATGTGAAACATCTCAGAATTGACGGTCTTCACCAAAAACCTAAAACGGTTTGGTATAACATCGTGCATGGTGTATAGGCTACAGAGTAGCGTACGAAAAAGCATTTAATTTTGCCTTTTCTTTTTATTATATATAGGCCTAACTATAGCCTATAACCGTCACCTGTCAAAATGTCGGATAAGGCCTACAGTAAAATGGCATTATCATCGCGCGTCGGTTCAGCAGACGACAGCTGATCCCTGACAACACGACGCATGTCAGGGATCCGTTGGTTGACGACATGGCTTTGTTTTGTCTCTAGAAGTCTGGCTGATCGTGTCACCATGTCGGAGGGAGAGCGGCTTCTGACCGACGACTTCCCGAACCTTCAGGGGGAAACCAACGACTTTGTAAGTCTTGGGACGTCGTGTGTGTGTGTGTGTGTGTGTGTGTGTGTGTGTGTGTGTGTGTGTGTGTGTGTGTGTGTGTGTGTGTGTGTGTGTGTGTGTGTGTGTGTGTGTGTGTGTGTGTGTGTGTGTGTGTGTGTGTGTGGAGTCCTATGTCATTATAAAGAATAAATTGCCATAAATGACCTCCTGCACTTGACCTGACCTTTGTCAGGGCTCCTCCGGGCCTGATGATCTTTTTGAGGAGGAGGACTCGTATTCTCCTTCCTCCCTCATCTCCTCCTCCTCATCGCGACCCACCGTGAGCTCCGTGCAGTCGGACACCCTGTGCACCTCCTGCGGCCTGGAGATCGTGGACAGATACCTCCTGAAGGTCAGCCCGGACCCATATAGGCAATTCAAAAACAACCAAAATATGTTATGTTATTAATTCGTTTTTTTGTAAAGCAAACTCTATAAGGAAAATGAACTCCACATTTAAGCAGTTTTGAAAGCTGATTTACTCTTAACGGTGAATTCATAATTGGCATCCTTTTTTAAAAAATTGTATTTGACTTTATGGATGTTGTTGTCGATAGGTGAACAACTTGTGCTGGCACGGTCGCTGCCTCGCGTGCAGCGTCTGCCAGACGGCGCTGGGACGGCACGTAAGCTGCTACATCAAAGACAAGCAGATCTTCTGCAAACTCGACTACTTCAGGTATGTAAAGATCGAAGGCATTCAAAGACGGACGCATAGCCGAGACATTTCAATAGGGGACGTAAAATAAATAATGTGACCTTTTATCATGTAAAAAAAATAATGAGAAATGATTCTGACTGGACATTTGATCTCGTCTCGAATAAGGACTTATTGTGTAGCTCTTAATGGGTAGTAAAAGATAGGCAATGCATTATCACAAATGGAATCAAAAAGTGAGTTATATGGCTTAATGGATACAATATTTCCCTCAAATTGAGACAATAAAAATCACAAATCACAATAAAATAAACATAATTTGCAACTTTTTGTAATATATTAATAAATAATAATAATGCTTAATTTAATTAAACGACCTAAATGCATTTGACTGGTCTCTCTTTAACTGCGCTATTTTGTAAAAAGATTTAACAATGATGCTCTTCTGCAGGAGGTATGGTACGCGCTGCGCGCGCTGCGGCCGCAACATGCACTCAAACGACTGGGTGCGCCAGGCTCGCGGTCGGACCTTCCACATTGCGTGCTTCTCCTGCCACTCGTGCAAGCGGCAGCTGTCCACCGGAGAGGAGTTCGGCTTGGTGGAAGACCGCGTACTCTGCCGTCCGCATTACGACATCATGATGGAGAACATTAAGCGCACGCAGGAAAGCAGTGAGTGGACCGGACGCTTATCAATGCAGTCGCGTGTGAGCAACAATTCACTGAAGTGGAAGACCATATCACCAGATTTCCCCAACGCAATAAACCCGTTATGGCGATAGCTATATGGGAAAATACAGGTGTTAACGCTTTTGGTAGACCCACTTAGGCCTATGTTATGATTTCGAAATGTACCTTTATACGACCAATTCTGGAAGCACTGTTTTTGTGATGTCAGATCTTGAATGTTTTATTTTTCCTAACTATTTTCTCTTTCTGTAGGGCATGCTGATTGTGGTAAAAAGAAAACACCTTCGATAACAACTTCACATGTTGTTTATTTCCTTTTTAAAATTAGTTTATTTTATTTGTTAATATATAAAGCTACAACAAAAACGAACTTTAACTAAAATAAAATCAACAATGGCAAATAATGGATAGTCATTTTGACGTGGAGACGCTTTAAGGCGCAGGAGGTGGGAAACACCGGCAATCAAAGCTGGGAGAGGAACCATTTGAGTCACTGTGCCCATGCCCCCTGTAGGCCCATTTGGTCAATGCTTTAATCGGCCGGCCTCTCTGTTTTCTGTCACTCAAACAAAGTCCAAGTGGAGGAAACTGAGCCTTCAGACCAAGACGTCAGCAGTTCAAAATCCAAGCCCAACAAGAGAGCCAGGACCAGCTTCACTGCCGACCAGCTACAGGTATACTGCCTATTAAGATAGCCACGTTGAGACGGGAAACCGAGCAATCACGATGGAAGTGAAGTGCATATTTGAGCTAAAAGGCCTGATGGTATCATCACATCTATACCATCAGGTGTGGTGATGTTAATTAGCCATTATAAAATCACACCCAACATATGCATGACAGACGGATCAGCCTACCAGCTTACCCTAGTTGACTGTACCATAGGCTGATCCGTCCATAATACATCTGGCTGGACATGCCCAAACGTTGGGTTAAAATGGGGGTCCTTTGTAAGGTGAGGTTACTGTATTTTCTGTAGATAATGCAGGGCCAGTTTGCGAACGACAACAACCCAGACGCCCAGATGCTGCAGATCCTAGCCGAGAGAACCGGGCTGAGCCGCAGGGTTATACAGGTATGCAGAATTCACTGTATGTCCATTTGGATAATTAATAAATCTGTTTCTCCACAAAGGAATATGCTAAGCCAACGCCTCTAGTGTTGACTAAATATGTGGTGGGCACCAGGTAGCTCCTCAGTAATATGTACCTTCACCTACACACACTACAGGTGTGGTTCCAGAACTGCCGTGCCCGCCAAAAGAAACATGTGTACCCAAACCCGGGCCCTTCTACGGTCATGACACTGATTCCTTCTGGTCAGCTGACACCACCCCTGGATAACCTGCAATACTCGTCCTACATCACTTCTGACCCCACCATGACTTACATGAACAGTAAGTCCCTCACTGACGCCAATCAATTCAGGTCTTTATTGGATTTATTATGTCTTGATTCTGTAACAAAGAATATTTTTTTTATGGATATTCCAAAAACTTTCCACACCAAATAAAATCGATTTTTGGGGCCAGAACGGGTCGTACAAGAATAATTTTATGCATGATTTTCAATTGTGTCTTTTCTATTTAACAGTTGACTCTTCACCCACACTGCTGTTCAGGCAAATGACCTCCCATTCAATGACAAACTGCCAGTGAGCCACGCCTCAGCTCTGACTGGCCATTGGTCGACCACTTCCAAGGGCTGACTCTAATTGGTTGATGGCTAACCATGTCTGTTACATGTCTGTAAATGAGAAATGGTTGCAGGGGCTATACCACTTTATGGAATTTGATGTCAATTAATTTATTTGAAGAAAAAAATATTCAAGCACTTTGTTTGTAATGCACACAAAATGTATTAATTGTTTTTGTCAATGGGTTCTTTTATTTTATTTTATTTAACATTATGTAAATGTTAATTATGTTGATCAACATAAGATTTATTTTAATAATCTGACTTAAGTGACCTTCAAAACACTTTAAAATGAGAAAAAAAAAGTAAGATGTCAAGTTTGAAGACCTGGTTTAATGAACTATCAACCTATGGCCTTTGTGGCATCGATTTCTTGGCCAGGTGTTTTGTTTTCTGTTTTTGTTTTATTGCCAAGTTGGAAGGCGTTTGTCTGGATCGCTCTGCGATATCTTTGGTTTGTAACTCTTGATTATGCAGGATAAGGGGCTGCCCATTTATTGCTGCAAATAAATTAAGATCTTGCACATAATGATGACCTTGTGGCCATCCCCTGGTTGTTTTTTGTTCCATGGTAAGGCTAAATATGATGTTGAGCAGGAATCAAATAGTGCAAGGGGTGGAGTTGCATCTTATTTTCTGTTTTGATAGATATTCTACTGAAAAAAAAAAACGAATTCTCGCTAAATGGGTGTATCGTCAAAAAGAAAGGTTTTTTTTCTACTGCTTGTAGTTTGTTTGCCAAATTTACCTACAGCCTCATTGGTTGAAACAAATGAAAAAGACCCGGCTCACAAAGATGACCTTGTCCACAGACTTGTGAGAATATATCGCTCTCGCTCCTATAGTTGCCTCAAGGGGCAACATTTACATCAACTATCTATTGATACCCTAGTGACCTACTGACGTTTGACCAACAGTGATAAATACAAGAAAATAACCTAATATCCACAGTTGATCAGTGAGATGTCTTACTCCTGACGTATCCCCAATAAGAACACAGTGATGTATAAAAGCGTCTGCTGAATGGCTGAACACAACACCACTGTGTTCCAGCTCCACGCTGCTGAAGCCAGGCCGGGGTTAATGCCGACGGACAATGGACACCGCTAATATAGCAAGAATAGGGTATGTTTTTATTGGAAACTCCCAATCAAAGGCATTGAGTCATGAGCTGAGGGGCAGGCAGGATAACGCCACCACCTGTCCAACAGACGTCACCACTTCCTGAATTCACCATCAACTTGGGGCGGTGCGTGTTTGAAATGTGATACTAAGTTTTGTATTTTTACAGTTTTTACTAAAGTAAAGATAACGCAGTCCTCTTATAAGTAAATGGTATGTATGAAGAGAACCGTAGCTATTAGCATGTGACCATTAACAATTTAATGTTCGATCTCGACCCCAAAAGTCATTATAAATTATTATTTTTGCCTATTATCTCCATGTAATTGTTTATTAATGGAATAAAATATTTCATACAGATTTTTGATCACGCATTACACTCACACAAAATAAATGCGTTTCATCACTCGTTATCACACAATTCCACAATATAACACCAGTAACGTGTCTGGAATCGAAAAGTCATGATCACAGAAGATGGAAGGTCCATTAGGAGGAGCAGTTCCAAGTTCCACACACTCCATCGCCGTGACAACACTCACAGGCAGGTCATGGTACCGATCCAATCGAGCCTGGAGTTCCAGACGGAAATGAATGAAAAGCCCAGAGGAAGGAAGCAATCGAGACGAAGATCCTCCTGAGTGTGTGTGCTTCCATCCAGGTGGGCCACAGACACTCCACAGGCCCTGGTTCCTCCATACACTAGCGACCCACACAGCATGAAAATGGTGATGTCCGTGGATCAGGAGGGGGGGGGGGGGGGGATCAGTTTAGACGAGCTGGGGCATGGCTCATCAACCCAACTGGGTCACCGTTAAAGCCAATGACCCCCAGGTGAGACCAACGAGGATGTGACCGAGTACAGCGCAAGAGACAAGGGTTAACACAACATCCCTCACGCGTCCCAATATAAAATCACCAAGTGGGTGAAGAGCTGTAGCCAGACCTTCTGACCCGTACTCCACAAGCACTCTGGACTTCAGGCCTAGGTCTCTCTATTCTTGTACAAAAGGCACTCGTAAGAAAAACTTGGGTCAAAAACACAGAACATTAAAAGCAGAGGAAAATTCTACAAAAACTAGTTTTACAAAGTAAAAGTCGTACCATGTTTTTGAGTTATCGCCTTTCGATACGTAGAATTAGTTTTTTTCACAGACACAACTGTACATCTCATTTGTGCTTATTTGTTTGTACTAAATTAGCAAATCCAGACAGAAACAACTTTTTATTATTTAGTATAGATAACTACTGTGTTATCTATACTGAATCGGACCACCGGATATCAACCATATCAGCTAGCACTCCTCCTTGCTAGCTTATGGACTTCCATCTCCAGACCCATTTTGCAACACAAATAATGTACAGAAAACAGGGCTTATGATGTTAATCAGTATTGAGCAAGATGGCTTAAGTCTTCAGAACTAGGTTGATTGCAGTGGGCCATTACGACTCAAGAGATGGATTATTAAACAGAAACCATCACCAGCTTTTTTCTAACATAAAGCAGTTATTCGCTTACATTATAAAAAAGCAGAGGCAAACACCCTTTAACAACTAACAATTCTTGCGTCATTCAATACATTTTGAAGTTAAGCACTTAAGCACTTGCCTGTAGAATCATAAATTTAACAGGCAGTGACCATTTAGCCTTATTCACCTAGTGACCATATTGATAGGGAAGGGACCAAGATGACAAGCTGGCCGCTAGGTGAATAAGTTCCATTTTACCAGGAGCAGTAGGACAGTTGGTAGATAAAACCAGTGAAATTGCCCGTTGCTAGGACCATACATTGACATGAACACTTTTTATAATCACATGTAAAAGAATCATGCATGATCATGATCTAAACTCAATGTAGAACGGAACAATGCCATTGTTTATTCTTGCTTTGATGCATCTTTCTGGTTTCAAATAGCTTCAAGGTATTCCTCAGCATCATGTCTGCCAAGAAAACGGGAATGACCGGAAATACGGGGATATGACATAGAGATGGGTTTATAGGGAAGAGTGTGTATTGAAAGAGTGTTATCAAGTCAGGGGGATAACACCAGCTACACAACCTTTCAGGCCCGGCCAGGGGTCAAACCAAACCCGCAAAGACGAGTCACAGCAACAATTTGTTTCACGTTTCCCCGTAATCCCGATGTCAGGTGAAATCTGGTTTAGCGAGCTGGTTTACGAGGACGTCCCTGCGTCTCGGATGGTTTCTGGCATGGTTGTGCTCCATATTGCTACCGTAGCCACTACGCTACTTAACAGGTCTGGTTTCTTTTGTGTGTCTTTGTACAACAATGAGATGCGTTTAAATGTCTCGGCTCACGGCTTCGGGGTACATCAGTGCTTCTCGGGGACCCAGTTGGGCAGCTTCTCCAGGAGAGCCTTGTGGTCCAGGCCAACGGTGGCCACCAGGCCACCGCTGTTTCCCTCGCTGCCGCTGTAGTCGATGACTTCCCCCTTGAGCGTAGTCATCTTGCCCCCTGAAAACATGACCAGAGACACAACGGCTCACCATCAGAACCACAAAGTCTTGTACTGCTGGGTAAAGCCCTGGCGAGTCATATACAAGGGATTTAGCTGTTTAAGGTTTTTCGACGCTGGGGGTAAAAGTGCACCAGAATAAAACGATTAATAGAGACAAATTCCCTGGTGGATTGACTCTCGGATGGGTGCTCCTGGAAGGGAGCAATGGAGTTTAGAGCTGCCGTAGAAAGTTAGCATTGAAAATTACTGAGGGTTTGAGTAGTTGTACTGGTGCCAGAACTAGTAAGCATCCTATCAAATGGGACACAGCCATAGTGCATAGTGTCGTGGTTTCTACTAATGGCAAAGAAAAACCTGCATCCGATTATGGCGTCATTACCCAGAGCTTCTACCAGGGCGGCGCCAGCGCAGATGTCCCACTTCTTGATGAAGGTCACATGGATGTAGACATCAGCCTGGTCTGAAGTGGCGGCCGTGTCATGAGGGAGAGGCTCCACAAGGGACAGGACCTTGTAGCCTGAGAGACGGCAAACCGAAAGCACACACCACACACACACACACACACACACACACACACACACACACACACACACACACACACACACACACACACACACACACACACACACACACACACACACACACACACACACACACACACACACAAAATCTGAATAGGGCTTGTACATCAGATTGCATCATGGGATATTTGTGGCTATTCTTGTGATGGGGTACTGTAAAATCCTAAATCAACGTACATGTCACCTAACCTTGGTAAATATCTGAGCTTTGTTCGGCCACGCCTTGCATGAGAAACTCGTGGCATTTTCAAGCGCTAAAGTTCTCCCCATAGTGACACATAATTTCCCGACAGTCCTCTGCTCCTGAACTTCCGAAAAGGAGGCGGTCATTGCGGTGTGAGGTCACACTGAACAAGACCGATACATATACATGAGTTAAATCAAGTCTCTCTGAATGAGTATTACATCTCCCTCTCCCCCTTTTAGAATCTTCATTCGGCTCTTCAAACATTTACACATCCTGTTGAGCGCTATGTAAAACTGACGCGTCTATGATGTTTACTCACACAAACCGGAGACACCAGTGACCATGTTTGATGTTCTTTGATGATATACATTTAATATCTAATAGCAGGCCCTTTAATCCCAAGTATCTTAATGTCAATGCTAGCCAGCATTCACATCTATATTTTGAACATCAGTAGAAGTTGGGCCCCGCAGCAGATACTCACCGGCTCCGCCTGCTGGTGTAATGGTGGTTGTGTTCCCGAAGGCATCCTGAATGAAGCTCTTCACCTTCCCTGCGTGCGAGCGCGACACGATCACCTTGGGTGAGCTGCTAATGTAGGAGGTCCGCGCACGTACGTTGGTGCCATGGCCCACAAACGCCCAGGCTGGGGTCACCCATCAGGGGGTCACGGGGATGCATAGGGAAGAGGAAGGAAGGGATGGATTGATCAATTGATAGAGACAGACGGACAGATGCAAATACAGATGCATTGACAGACCAATGCAAAGACACACATTGGCAAAGAAAGGCTGATGCAAAGACAGGTTCACGACCTTTTCCTGGACCTGTTAAGATCGACTCTAACTCCATGGGTGTGAGAGATTGTAAAACAAAGCATAAATTAAAATCCCTTATTACACGGGTCTTTTCAACGTTCCGTTCACTTGCATGGGCACTTCACAACTTCCGGCGGTCAATTATTTTTTGATAATTCATTGGCAACGGATGAATAATGACCGCTGTCAAGGTAAACAAAATTACTTTTTGCCTTTGGTAACACTCCGCACGTAGTCTGGTAACTTGTCAATGTAATAAGCGGGATATGTATATCAACCCAAGCGCTGTCGGTTGCTAAGCGACGACGTCAACGTCTTGGGCAGACTATTTCTCTGCTGATCAACGCTATGAATGATGGTAACAAATACATTGTAAATAAATTGTTTCGTTTTGGCAAGTAGCCGTGTAATAAGCGGGATAATGTATAGAACTTTGCCGGTCATTATCGTAAAATAAGCCCCTTCATGGCGAAGCAAGTCACCTCCGCTGCGCGTCGGTGTCCTGTTCGCCCTGTCGGGGCTTATTTTCTCGATAATGACCGGCGTTCTATACATTATCCCTTACATAGTGCAGGTTAATAACTACCGGGAGCTGCTATATTGACATATATACCCCCTGAGGATTTTAATTGTAATTGTATACAGAAACAAGCTGACATACATTCATGCGCTTGACACTGGTGACAACTTGCGGCTCTGACAGACTTAACATTTTAAACATTAACAACATGTGTAACATGACTTGTACCATGTGTCACTAACACACAGCCAAGCACGCATGACACCTCAATTTGCTGGTTTTTTTTCTCCCCACAATACAATTAAATCCTGAACCCATTCTACTCATCCTCCCCCACACAGCAAGCATTTAGAGCGAGAATGCCTCTAGGCTTTAAAGGCCCATTGGTTACTCCTCATATGGAGGAATTGAGCTCTAGCCGGTTATGAATGAAAGTCGAATCAAAAAATTGATTACCGGTGTCTCCGGTGAAGGGCTTATGTATGACTCCAATGACCGGTTTACCGTCCACCGCCACACACACCATGGTGGTGACGTACTGGGACAGGTTCTCTACAGAGAGCGAGAGACATTGAGAGAGAGAGAGAGAGAGACAGAGAGAGGTGAGGGCGAGATCAAGAAAGTCAGGGGAGGTGATTCAGAGCAGGAAAGAAAGGGTTTGGTTTTATGGTGAGGAAACACAAAGACATGAATATTGGGTATAAGCGGTGAGGTTGTGGCATTTCATCCAAATAAAGTCAACACTCTGGAGACTGGAACAACAGGCACAAGACTGCAGACAAAATAGCCCACAAGCAACAAGGATACAATCTTAAACCTAGAATGCAATTGTTGTGTCTCTTGGCACCTAAGTACTTAACACGACTAGTAGCTAAGAATGGTTGGGCTGTAGCCAGACCAGTTTAGCTCATCGCTTAGCTTGCCCGTTTGTCAACAGTATGTTGAAAAGGTATAAACTTAAAAACGTACACGATGCAAGATCTGCACACTCTGCTCCTCATCCCTCTCTACTGTCCTTTGGGTCGGAGTGAACTTTAGACGTGATTAAGTTGTTAAGTAGCAAGAAGTCCATTAACCAATCAGTGCACCGGACCTACCGGTGTACTCCTGTGTGGCGTCCAGGGGGTCGATCCACACGGTGACCGTGTGAGCAGGAACCTCATGCCCCTCGGGGACCTTCTCCAGGATGTCAGACGGGATGTCCCTGTTCCAGACCTCGTCCTCACCCACGGAACTGTCGTGCTCCTCGCTGTTCACCTGCACACGACACACGTACACACACACACACACGTACACACACACACGCACACTTTATATTACGGAGCCTAGAGCTTGGGATTTGCATGGTTGGCATTGCTGACACAAGAGAATTTGATACACCTTACCTCTAAGTAGATTCCTTTAAACAAATTATGTCCCATCGGGAATGTAAAGATAAGTAAGCAGGTTAATAAAGAATGCTATTTTTCCCGCTTAACTTGTCTAACCTGAATGGTGAAGCTACTCTGCACTTCACTCCAGTGTATCCATTAGAAATGTATTTGTGAGGAACGTGGAATTATGCCATGGGACATAGGCAATGTACATGGGAATATTTAAAAAAAAATCAGTATATTTATGCAAATGTACATTGCTTGCGGAGGCAGGATCGTGCAGTAGTGGCTAGGCTGTTCAGCCTGCTTCTCGATGTAATGCTGTATTCACTGAATGTCCCTTTTAATCACAGCTTTGGCCACGTGACTTAATGTAGACATTTCCACATGCGTTTTCCGTGTTTCCCATCGCGCTGCATGTACCTTGAGCGCTGGGTAGGTGTTCTTCATCAGGTAGAACATCTTCTTGTGGGACCTGAGGTCACCCAGCGTCATTAATTCACTGGCTCCCTCTTTGGTCTTGCCCTTTGTCCTCTCGTCCAGGGTGTTCTCCTCTCTGACCTTCTTCACCTAGGGCGGGTCAAAAGATTAAAATACAAAATGAAGATTTTTTTTAATTTACGGTTTTGGAGAAGGAACAAATCTTTCAGAGAAGTGTGTGATTTGGACCCATCAGAGAAAATCGGGGCATTGCCTTTAACACTGGGAAACATAACTATTAATAGTTCTCACCTCTTTGCCTCCCTGCACCGCCGCTTCCACAGACAATGCAAGCAGATCCCTCAGATCCACTTTGCTTCCCTGCCTGCACTCACAGAGACAGCAGAGAGGACCCATTGAAGTGAGAAAACTGTAGATATTCTGATCCGCATGGCATGATTTGCAATGACATCTCAGCTGGAAATCTCCCTAATGTGTCCCATTTAATTCCCGTCAAATCTGAATGATTGATTCACACAACATTCTCGAGTTTGAATTGAGTTATCCATCTCGAAGTGACAAAATAAAGCGTGAAATAACTTTTAATTGAATTTATTACCATGCTGCTATTGTAAAGCCCACATATCACTTTTGTATCTCTCCTCAGAATCATTATTATCATTACATACAAATAGAAGAATAAGTTCCCTCACCAAATACTGATAAGGAAAACAGTACGTTCATTACACTTTAATTGAGAACATGTGCAATGCCCTCTAAATATTATTTACGACAATATATACGTTTTTATTTTTTACACATAAATTCCGTCAACGTCCACTTCCAGCGAGACAGCAACACCTGGGCATCATGCAGATGACACGTCACCCCCTACCTCAAGCAGCAGTATCACCAGTGATCAGTTTTACACTATAATTGATAACATATACCATGCCCTCTACAGATTGATTTTTCGTTAGTCACATTATTTATAACATAATGGTGATGCCATTGGTTAGAGGCCCCCCCCTAGGGCCCCCAGAATAGTCACTGAGGGTAACGACGTAGTGTTAGAGACTATAAATCCCAACGACTGACCTGAAAGCAGCCACCCGGTTGGAGATGACTCCAGCATACAGATGGTAGATCACTCCGACTCCCAGGAGGCAGAAGATGGCCACACCGAGAGGTGACAGGCGGATACCCATCGGTGCCATTGTATCGTGTGTCTCTACTATCTATTGTCGCTCATTTAACCCTTACACAGTCCCTACAACCTGATGTACTTGTTTCCAATAGAACAAACTAGAGGGTTTGGATCGCTAACTCGCACGATACCCTTCCAGGACACACATTCCCCAGCAATGCCTTCTTGTTCATGCACAACCGTACACGACAACACAGGGGTTTGAAGTATATCCAAGCAAAAGGGGATCTGTGGAAGAAACAAGAGATGGTAAATTGAGCTTGTCTGCTAGCCAGTTTAGCAGTCTGACATTGTCAAGAGATTTGTCAAACAAAATTAAGCTAACCAAACAAAACGATACGCGAGTGTCGTTGCTATTCGTGCTGTCATTCCGCAGGTATATTTCAAGCACCAGGTGATCTGTTAACTCCTCCAGGTACAGTGCCTGAACGGGTTTTTCATTTTAATGTGAAGAATACTGAACCATTGAACAATCACATCTCTGTCATTTTCTCTATACGTTTACAATGGGCGGGGCTGACGGGTGTACGTCATCGAGTGCGTGTTTCTCTTCCGAGGTTACCGCCAACGTCGACGGCAGGTCGACGGAGAGCAGTCTTCTTTTGAATTAGTTTATGTTTTAATTCTTTTAATATTAATAGATTAAAATATATTTCCAATATAAATGTAAAGTCAATGGTTTATATATTTCTTTTTAATTTTCGCTTTATGTAATTAATTTCTACCGATATGGCATTTATCGTACTCCCCTACACACATTCTCGATATATTATAAAGGTGTAATTTTGTTCAATTGTGGCCTACATATTTTTTTTGGAAATTCAAATATAATGCATATTTTAATACTCTAATCAATCAATCATCACTGATGCTAGTAAAATTATGAACATATATTTAATCTTCATCATGATTGATTCAAACAAAGTGTAATCAGTTTCTGTGAATTACAATGATTCATCAACATTGTCTTGCTGAAGGGTCCATCTCACACAAACATGTCCACCATCTTCACTGCTAGTCAGTGATCTATGATCTTTTTCATTTTGCACCGTGTTTAGAACAGTAAATGTTATTTATTATTGCGAGTTTGTATCTTTGAGCACAATCCATACCACAGTGTAGTTCCTCTTATCTGCGCCCTAACGTCCTTAATGTAATGCGTAAAATGAGGTACTTTGGGACACATGGAATACACATCATTCCAGCTAGTCCATCACCCCATTCTTCACAGCTTTCCATCTTTTTCTTCATCTCTTTCCCTCTGGGGAACGCTTCCTCCAGGAAGTGATCTGGGATCTAGGTCATCTTTTGATTATTTATTTTCATTTCTCCTCCGTTTTGGCAGGGGGCCAGGTGACGGAGATGTGGTACGGCTTCAGGTCCTCTTCCGATACATAGTCCGGGGCCTGGCTCATGAGGTCGTGACCCCGGAAGGACTTGGGGAAGGCGATGACATCACGGATGCTGGGGGCCCTGACCATGAGGGAGATGAGTCGGTCCAAACCTGAATAAATGATAAGATGATTAAACAATAAGATCCCAACAAGGTGAACAGTCGCGGGGATGGTACTATGTATCGAGAATACGGAGACAATGGAGATACTAGTTGTTTTTAAATAACTGGGTTCCAATGTTCGGGAACCCAGAAACTTTTGGTAAGGAATTAAACACTATAACCCCCAGACAAGCATTGCAAATAAAATTATACCATGTGTTTAGCCCAATTAGACATATGCACGTTTGGTTTTAATTTGTATTGAAGGTAGATGCATCCTAGGGAATCGATTGCTAGGCCAATAATAGTAAATGTGCTGGACCCGACCTAGCGCGATGCCTCCATGTGGGGGCGCTCCGGAGTCCAGTGCTTCCAGCAGGTGCGAGAGAACAGAGACATCTTCCTGAAGAGAAAACAGTAGATCTAGATATTATGACAATATAATTATGATAGGAATGCAATATTTAAACAAATAAGGACTAAAATCATAGTATATCTATATACAAAATTATCAGAATCCGAAGTGCATGAAAATATGGATACCGTTTTTTAAATATATATCCATTTAGTTTGGATACAATTGTAGCAAAGAAAAAAAAAACGTATTTGCAACAAAATTCAAAGTGTAAGAAAAAAAATGTTAAAACTATGTGCATACCTGGATTGGCAAAGTTTGGTGCGGCATGCTTTTAGCGTTGACCTTCTGAAGCACAGCTAAATGAAGCTAAATTTAGATAAAAGTAGCTTAAGTAAGCTATTTGAAAGTGAAAGCATGCTGCTTCTGTTGTGTTCAGGGGCCGACCTTGAGAATGTTCTTCAGCACGTGGAGCTGCTCAGCGGCCTTGTGGATGCGTATGGACCCCCCTCCGACCTCACAGCCGTTCAGCACCAGGTCATAGTGCTGCCCGCGCACCTGGGGGGACACCGGTACCATTACGACCTGACACTCACTAGTCTCTTCAGACTGTAGACTGTGGGCATAAGGGATGGAACCTGTGACCTTTCATATGGGGGTCAATCACCTCCTCCACACTCCAAAAATAGCCATTTCACGCAGGGGTACGGTCTAGTAAATATAAAAACGGACTAAGGCCCCGTCCACACAGAGCCGAATTTTTGGTGAAACCGCATAAGTCTTGTGCGTTTCGGACGTCCAGACGGATCTGGCGGATCCGGTGCCCGAAACCGCACTTTTCTGAAACCATGTCTCAGGCTGGTTTCATATATATCCTGACCTATGCGCTTTCGTGTTAGGATTCGTGTGGACGCCTGAAACACAAACGATGATGTCATTGCCCCCCCACCAGCTGGGCAACGTCAGAGCTGCATTGAATTTTTTATTTATATTTATATTTTTATTCTTTTTGTAGCTTTAAATACATGCCCCTTGATAAATTGAATTACTAACTGTACATCAAAAAGTATTGCTGCTCAATTTAAAAGGTTGAATCTCCTCGTTTTTGAATGCAGCGCGCAGGCTGTATGTGGGCAGGCTTGATGCGCTCCAATTTTATTTGTGGAGAACCAGCGCCTTGAATATTTACTACAGCGTTTCTACAGCTCGATGGGTTTTCGCAATGAGTCCGTCTTAACAGAGATATTCCTGAAACGCATCAAAGGAAACAGAGGGGAAAAGATAATTTTCTCCAATCTGGACCATGGCCTGGACTGGGCCTGTTCTTCTCGGACTGTATGTTTGTAAACAGCGAGCAGGCTTCATGCGCATGCTCGCAGAAGCAGCGCCCCTTATGGGCCTGAAATGTGTACCACAGCGTTTCTACAGCTGGATGCGGTGTCACAATGAATCCGGCTTTACGGAGATATTCCTGAACCGCATAAAACGAAAACAGATTTTTTTTTTGTTTTTTTTGGCACACAGAGCGTCGGCCTCACCTGCAGGGGCTCTGTGTAGACCAGGTGGGCGTCCTGGGCCACGGGGGCTGTGAAGGGGTGATGGGCGGACTCCAGAGACCCTGGTTCTCCTTCCTTGGGCAGGAAGAGCGGGAAGTCCACGACCCACAGGAAGTGGAACGCTGTCGGGTCCCTCAGGGCGATGCCCCGGGCCTCCAGGAGCTCAGCGCACTGCAGCCTCAGTTTACCCAGCAGGGGGCGCTAGAGAGAGAGAGAGCGAGAGAGCGAGAGAGAGCGAGAGAGCGAGAGAGAGCGAGAGAGCGAGAGAGCGAGAGAGCGAGAGAGAGCGAGAGAGCAAGAGAGTGAGAGAGTGAGAGAGAGAGAGAGAGAGAGAATGTGTGTGAAAGAAAGACAATGTGGGCGTTATCCTATGCATGTATGTAAGAGTGAACACAAATACTGGTTTGTTATTTAATTAAAGATAACGACTTAAAATATATTTTTTTATGTTTTCCCTGTCACCTCTCTCTCCTGGTTCTACATCTGACCCCAGCCCCTCTCCTCTCTCTCCTGGTTCTACATCTGACCCCAGCCCCTCTCCTCTCTCCTGGTTCTACATCTGACCCCAGCCCCTCTCCTCTCTCCTGGTTCTACAGCTGACCCCAGCACCTCCTCCTGGCTCTATAGCTGACCATAGCACCAGAAGAACCAGCGTAAGCTGAACAAACCCCCAGGCCTTGTGACCTACCACGGTGTGGAGGCTGCAGGCCGAGACCAGCAGCAGGTCCCCTGGCCGGGCCCTGGTCTCCCCCAGGAGGCCCTCGGTGTCGGAGGGGGACAGATGTTTACTGAGGGGGCTCTTCAGTGTGCCCTCTGGTCTCACCGCCAGCACACTCAGCTCCTACAGACAAACCCCAACCGGACGGACGCGTCACCAAGATGAGAGACACAGAGGAAGGGGTAGTATGGCCGAGTACTGTAGTAACAATATTACACTACACCTTACACTCCCAGTGATACTAGCTTATAAGCATTGAACCAATGTGTTTAAACAATATGGGGATATTTCTATGGAGTCTCTAATTCTGCAGGCATTATAAAAGCTTCCACCAATTTTAAAGCAATAACTTGAGAACAAAGGGTAGATATCCATCATCGTTTTTTTTATGCATCGTTGATAGTCGATGGCAGTACACCCAACATTCTCCCTCTATGTTCTCGTTGTTTATTCTTGCTTCCTTCGATTCAAGGGTGTGACGTACCTGTCCAAACACACTCCTGGCCGTCTCTTTGAGCGCTTCCAAATCTTTGGATTTGAAAAGTCTCTGTCGAGCAAGAGGAGAGATAGTTTTTTAGACAAGACATTACCAATTCATACACTTTGCATGAATATCTGACACTATTTAACTGTGATTCACTTGGTACATGGGGTTTAATGCAAGTTAAAAACATTGTTCCATACCCCTCCGTCAGGGACACAGATGGCCTGGATGGAGCCTTCTGATTGGCCGAGAGCTGACTTGAGGAATTCTATCTTCGTGTTCACAAACACCTCACTGATGTCAACCAGCTGGACAGAGATTAAATATCATTGAATAGCACTCTCACACACACACACACAAACACACACACTTGCAACGCCAACACAAAAGCAGTGTGCATTTTGCGAGTTCACAATGCATATTTAATGCATTTATTTTTAAATTTCTCAAAATTCCTAAAATTCCCATTTGGGATTGATAATAATTATTGAGTTAATTCTCACACATACACACACACACACGCACTCCCAGACCTTCATTTGGAACCTGGTGTCGGGCTTGTCTGAGCCGTAGTCCCGCATGGCCTCTGAGTAGGTGATGCAGGGGAAAGGCTGGCTGAGCCCACCCAGCTCCGGGGGCCACGAGTACCGCAGGAGCCCCTCCACTAGCGCCATGACCCCCGCCTGCTCCACGAAGGACATCTCAATGTCCACCTAGGGCACACACATAGGGGGGTTAGCCTAGCTGTGAGATCGTGGCGCATGATGAATCTATTTGTTGACATGTCCTGAATATCCCAAAAAATTGCCCTTCTACCCTGATTAGCCCTTCTACCTGCTGGGAAGTCGGTACGTACTTTACTTTACAATTTTATGTTGCACTGATACTACTTTTACTAATTTGAACAGCATTAGTTCCTGCTACCTGGGAACCACTTCCCGAGTCGACCCGCCCTCTTTCCACTCAATCAGCCCCGCCCTCTTTCTCCGCTCCGATCTACCTGCGTGAACTCAGGCTGTCGGTCTGGTTTGGACCCCTCGTCCCTGTAGCAGCGAGCAAACTGGAAGTACCTGCCGGTTTTTAGAGAGAGAGAGAGAGAGAGAGAGAGAGAGAGATTTATGTAAAACTTTGACCTAAAGCAGTGGAGCCCTGCCAACAAATGTGGATGCATATTGACTTGTTTAGCATGCAGCCGTTTGTAAGACTCTATGCTGTCGACGACTATGACATCATTTTTGAAACAGTACAGGCCATGGTGGCATCACCATGGCCTGTACTGAGAAAGGGAGAAAGGGTTTTAAAGTGGCCACCTGTCCACCCCAGCCACCATTAACAGCTGCTTGAACTGCTGGGGACTCTGAGGGAGGGAGTAGAACCGACCGGGTTCTCTGGATGGAACCAAAAACTCCTTAGCTCCCTGCGAGAGAGAGTGAGAGTGAGAGTGAGAGTGAGCGAGAGAAGACAGAGACAGACACAGAGAGAGATGCACTTAACACACATTGCACTTTGATCTTCTTTTATATCAGGTGGATATTTTGTTATTTTTATGTTTGATGTTAGCTACTTTCTGTCAAACTGCAGATAGACCATAAAGTTGTATGAATCTGAATTTCATGACTTATATATATTATATAAACTATTGTCAGACATCTACTGCCAGAGGGCCTAAGCTTAAAATCATCAATAACTAAATAGACCTACCCCTGGGGTCCTTTTGAACAAAGTAGGAGTCTCAACGTCCACAAAACCTAAAGAGGAATAAAAAATAAATTAAAAACACATGTATTTTCGTGGGAAAACATGAAAAAGTATTTTTTATATTGTTAATTATGCACAAATTCTAATCAGTACATAATGTATACATCTTCCCTAGAATGAGGTGGTTGTTGGACTGAGCCCGGCTAGCGTGACTATCTTGGTACCGTGCTGATGACAGAGGTACTCCCTCATCCTCATGCTCAGCTGGGACCGGAGACGCAGGTTCTGCTGCATATGGGTGGAGCGCAGGTCCAGGTAGCGATACTGCATGCGCAGGGCCTCAGACTTCTGCACCAACACAAATCCAACAGCAGCCCTGTGTGATGCAGTCTCCGGATACAAGTTATATGCAGGATCATAACGTTCATTCATAATGGTTGCATTAAGCTTTTTCTTCATTGTTCGCAGTGGTTTATGAGATGGGATTCCCAAAGTGTGGTACTCGCACCCCAAGGGGTACTCGAGATGCCACCAGGGGGTCCGTGAGATGAAAAATGTAATGGCGGTCTGGTGTAATATTACACAATTACAGTGCTGTTTATTAAGTGGGATTTTTCCATACAATAAAAAAACATGAACAGCAAACATGTCCTTTGTAATCCCTTTTATTTTAAATCAAAAAACTATAATTTATTAGTTTTTGATAGAAATTTTGATAGAAATGTAGAAGAAGACAGCTGTTGTCTTCTTCTACTCACTGTTGTCTCCTTCTAAGCACTGCAGGCTAGGCTATATGCGCGCCAACTCGTTTCATTCATTCCTTATGTATTATATATAAATATGGAAACTGTCAAGTGGGACATCTTATGATAAAGTTGTTAGTCACGAAGGAGGAGAGGGACCAAGAGAGAGTGAGGATTTGCAGTGAACAGAGACGGAGAGAATAGAGGAAAAAAAATGAGCGCAAGTCACGATGCGCTGGAGGAAACTGAAGAGTAGGGAAGGAGATGGCAAAAAAGAGATCATGAGGGTGAACACCAGACAGGGAAAAAAAGAAGGAAATATGATGACAATTATCTGGGTCTGGGCTTCACTTGGATCGGCGATACAGATTATTTGATCTGTTTCGCAGCCTATTCTCTTTAATATTGTGGATCGTTTGTAACTTCATTGCAATTTAATTCAATATACTGTCTCATTTCCATAACCGTTGTGTTATGATGATGATGATGCTAGCTGCACGGTCATTTAATAGGCCTATTGCTGCAATTTTTCTTTTACGCGGCTGAAAATAACCGTGCTTTCTGTTACTGAGCCTGTGTCTGTCACTCATCCTCTTAAAAGTTGAAGCTTGTGCGTAGCTTTGTTGCATTATATTGAAACTTTGTTTATGTTGTTATTGTCATGCGTGTCATGGTTATTTGCGCATGATTAGACATGAGTCTTTATATGGCAATAAAACAAAGCTTTGATGCAGGTTTTTTTCATTATTTTTGAAGTGGGGATTGGGGGTGCGCCAACCCGGTTGGGACGTAGAAGGGGGTTCTTAGGAAAAAAAGTTTGGGAAGCGCTGAGATAGAGGATTATGAACTCAATATTGGAGCGTATGCTTTAAAAATTCAATATTGGAGCGTACTATTTTAAATTCAATACTGGAGCGTATGTTTTATACATTCAATGATGGAAATCTTACAGGGAGTGTCCACCCACCTTTACAAAATCTTTGATTTCAAAAGGCAGCTTTCGGCATGTGTTCAGCACCTCCAGGTTCTCAGCTAGAACCTCGATGTCCCCCGTCGGCATGTTCTAGAAAAAACACAGCCACACCAAACGGTGCATGTGTAAGAGGATGGAGTACAGTAAGATAGTTCTAAATGTTAATGATAAAAAAAGAAGGTGATCCTTCTCGAGCAAATGTTTATAAAATTACATTTATATAGAGAACGGCATCTCGCGTCGAGTGAAATGAGAATGACCTGTACAACCATGTGTACGTGAGAAGGGATCCACCAGACAGACCAGCCAGACGGTTCCACACTCTTTCATTCACACAAACCAACAACATACTAACACACTCACAGTGTTCTCCTGGCCTTCTGGTCTCCGTCGGACTGTTCCAGTAACCTTGACGACGGACTCGACTGTGAGCTCACCTAGTTTTTCTTTCAAACTGCCCTTTAAATAGAAGAAAGAGAGACAAGAACTTGTATTGTTATTATAAAGGTGATTCTTCTACGTATTCACTGTTGGATGACACAATAAAATGAATGCAATAGAGAGAGAATAAAATATGTGGTGCAATATGTGAGGGTTCATACGTCATCCTGAGATATCAAAACTTGAGTCAGGCCGCTGTAGTCCCGCAGGATAACAAACAAATCCTGCCTGCAGAGAACATTAAAACGGTTAGGGTTATTCTAGAATGTCCCACACAAGGGCCCATGTTGAGAGTCGTCAACTCCAGTGAGACAAAGGTTGAACGGTTAGTTGTACTGTCTTGACACCTTAGGTACTGGACCCATCCGTAGAGGGCCACCTTCTCCCCAGCATGTTCAGGCCGAAGCTCTCCGCAGGTGTGACTCCGCAGTGACACACTACACGGACCTTGAAACAAATTCACCTTTATTTACAGTATTGAATTGAGTCAAAAATATAATTGACAGCAATGAATCCAACCAGTGAACAAGATGATGTAGTCAAATACCCATGGGTGAGGAATATGCAGGTCGTTTGTGGTTGGTTGAGAGATAGCACTTTTTAAGGATGGTTTTCATCGGCAGATGCCCTTGAACTGAGGTAGCAATTGCTGTGCGATGACATATGTGCGCTCTCAAGAGGAGCCGCGTCCGTTGCAGAAGTGTGGTCATTCTGATCGTCATTCTAGACGTCTATTGACAAACTATAATTTGTGTCATCAAGCCACAAGTTAATTCCAACACATGAGCACTCTGTTTACAGGTGATTACTCAGACATTAAGGATTGGTTTCCATTGATGTACTTATATGAAGCGATGATATACAAGAATAAAGGTTTTTCTTCACCGGTTATTTCCAATGTTCGCCTTAGCATCCACATGTCAGATGATTTTAACCACGGTATTGCTGTTGCATTACCTCGGCACAATTTGTCGTTACAAACCAGCATGAACAGATGTATATTAGGCTATATTTATATTATGTTTTTCACAGGGATCTGTCTATCTTTCTCTTTAACAGTTTGCGACCAGAGGGGCGCATGGATATGACGTAAATGTTAGGCTCGACAGAAGTAGTCAATCCGTCATCCAATGGCTCCCTTAGCGGTTACACAACTGATAACAACTGACAAACTAATTTATTTAAAAAATGTGTCACGGAATATTTTTCGAATATGCGCCAATGTTTTGGTGATATTGCCGTTTTGTCTGTGTGTATTAATCAGAATTTCGAATGGTTGTTGAACAACTCGGTGATCGGCTAACATGCCGCATTGAACTATGGGAAAGCGCGACATTTAAATTTTGTTTTGTTTTTTGGGGGCTGTTTTTTAGGACATGGACCCACATACCAGGTATTTATTGGTAGTATCAGTATTTATTTTTTATCTGCCGATTCAAAAACACAGTCTGAACTAGTGCACGGGTTTCCCCTAACATACAAAGTTTCTGGTTTGCATGCTTCCCATTCATTTGACGATAATCACTTTTATCGTACTTATTAGCAGCGAATGCAAGCCTCATCAACCACCAGCAGAATCAGAACAACATTCACATAATTTCAGGCTACCTGTCGTTAATACTTATTATTTATTTAAAAACATCTTTGTTCTAATTTCCAAAAGTAAAAACCATACCTGACAGCCATATGGGATTGCCTTTGGAGATGTTCTGTATTATCAGCAGTGTTGGGGAGTAACGGAATACTTGTACCGGCGTTACGCATTCAGAATACAATAGCTATAGCTAACTGTATTCCGTTACAGTTACAATTTAAATAGTTGGTATTTAGAATACAGTTACATTGTTGAAATCAATGGATTACATGACGATAGTTCTGTTTCAGCAGTTTATTCGTGCTTTCACACCAACAGCATTTAGTGCGCACTAAACGAGTTTGGTCCCCTTGGTTCGGTACGTTTGCGTTGATGTGAACCAAATCAGCCGACCAAGACCTCCCTGAACAGCTGGTCTCGTCCATGCCTCTTTGGACGTAACAGGCACCCGCTCAGCAGCGGGCATTATGGGAATTATTGTTTGATTAGCGGTATTTCCAAGACTAGGGGCGAATTGTCGGACCGTCTGGGAATTTGGACAGACACCCACATAAAACCTATGCTGGAAAACACACATAAAAATGCCGATGATTGAACTCTCTCTCTCTCTCTCTCGCTCTCGCTCTCGCTCGCTCTCTCTCTCTCTCTCTTTCTCTCAGTAGTCTTTCTCTCAGTAGTCTCTCTTAGTCTTTGTTCCACTACAGCAAATTATATAAAATAGTAGGAGACTTGGGCCTAACACATTCAGCCAGTTTGAAAGAAGAACACATCAGAATAGGCCTGTTTAGTAAGCAGGATTTGATGCCTCATTCCTACACTTGCAATTCAATGTGGAAGTAATCCAAGTATTCAGAATACAATGCTCAGATTGAGTGACGAAACGAATTTGGATGGATGCATTTTTTAAAAGTAACCTTCCCAACACTGATTATCAGTTGCGATCATAGTTACATTTGCTTAAAATGCTATGAAGGCCTTTTATCATTTGATTTGCCCAAAAAGATGTGTATAATATTTCCTTGAAATATCCAGAGAAACTGCTGACGGCTTGTGTTGTGGATGTTTACAGCGTGGCGAGGTCGCCTTTCAGCAGTGTCGTCCAGAGAAGAAGAAGTAAGAGCTACAGACAGTCCTACCGCAGCTATGTTGGGACGATGTCACACCTCGCCTACACTCCAGGCTTCACCAAGCGGAGGCTGACCACCTGCAGACTCGCTCCCAAACGTTGCAGTACCGCTGTGAGAAACAAACACTATTTCTACCGCTACTTTTGTTTATTTTGAATGCTAGTTAAGCTCCATGGGGGACCTGCTGTTCAATAGTACTACATTATGTTGTGATGAATCATAGTGTTTAGTATCAACCTTACTGTTATTGGCATGATTAAATTCCAGAAATATAGTAATCAATCTTTATCAACAGTTCCTAAAAGTGGTATTGTGTGTCTTTACATTCCTCTCTTTCCTTTTTGTTCCGCCATTAAAATCTCCTCCCCTCTTGTGCCCTAAACCCCGCTTCCTACAGGAGATGAACCCGGAGCAGCGGGCCCTGCTGGTGAGGGAGTGGCAGCTGTCCTACGTCACTCCACTTTACCGCTTCCAGCACGGGCACCTGAAGACCTACTCTCGGCAGCTGGCCGCGTTCCTGGTGTCCGAGCGGCAACAGGGCGTGGCGGCGGAGGTGGGCCTGGAGAGCACCCTCAGGGTGACCTTCACGCTGGTGGCCGGAATGGCGCAGACTGAGGAGGAAGCCGACACCGTCTTCATCAAGGTAGCTGGTGATGTGTGGGGTGATCTCCCTTTCCAGCGAAAGAGGTGATGCCACCATGGCCTGTACTGTTTCAAAAATGATGTCATAGTCGTCGACAGCGTCGAGTTTTCAAGTGAAGATGTTCCTGGATAGATTTATAAATTGTATTTAGTCTGTAAAACATGTAAAAGTCATGGCTTATAATTATGATTGTTAATTGTTCCACATTGTCCTCGGGTTTTATAAAAACTCCAGAGCTGCTCTGGGTTACTGTTGAAACATGATTGGCTCAGTTGAAGATGAGCTACTCCCTATGTAGCTATAAAGCGCTCATTACAGTATACGATAACGAAAACAAAACTGTCATTTTATGGCATTATACACAAACGCACGCATTAAGAATATGAATGCAATTTCGGCCAACTCTGTTGAGCTAGATGCCACTAAAATATACACACTGCACCTTTTTAAAGGGCTCATGTCATGCCACCAGGTGTGGGTGTGATTAGCTGGTACTAGCCGTTTTGCACAGGGAAGGATTGATTGTCATAGTGGCATCACAAGTGAGCGTGTCGACTTAGATGTACGCTGGATAGATCAGTCTACCAGCCTACCCAGTGGACTGTAGCAAACATTGCTCCTCTATCCTTCATATATCTGGGTGGACGACCCCACTTGTGATGTCACTATTCAAATCATTCCTTCCCTGTGCCAAACGGCTTGTACCAGCTAATCACAGCCACACCTTTTAAGATCAATTTAAGTCCAGAGGTGAGGGCCAATCCAAAAGGTTTGGCTTGACTGAAGTCTCCACCTCGCCGCCCCTCATGCTCCCGCTCCACAGATCCACTCCAAGACCCCGTTGGCGCCGCCCGACGACCCCCAAAAGGTGCTGTGGAGCGGCTGGCTGACGTGCGTGGGCGGCGACCCCGACTACCTGCGCACCCTGCCGGAGGACTTTGTGTGCCTGCCGCTCTTCTGCAGCGGCGGCACGGAGGGGCTCACTGCGCTGGTCAAGGCCTGGTTCCAGCGGACGTTCGACTGCTGCTTCGGCCGGCTGGAGATCAACTCTGTGAACCTGCAGTGGCTGGCGGCACTGTGGACCGATTGCCACGCCCGGACCAGCATCAAGCAGCTGAAGCTGGTGTGGAGCCTGCCGGCGGAGCCTCCCATGGAGGTCATCTACGCGATGCACGCGCAGGACACTTCGGAGCTGTGGAGGAGCGTTCGGCAGCCGGGGCTGAGGGAGGAGGAGGACGACGGCAGTGTCGGTTTGGAGGAGGTGGCGTGCTTCTTTAAGGGCCTGAAGAGCCACTTCTACAGACACTTCAGGGTGGAGCTGTCGGCCGGGCGGCTGACCCAGGTGTCCACGGCGCTGGGCTCGGCCAAGCACGGCGGCAGGATCAAGGTGAGGCCTTGTGATTTGTTGTTGTAGTTATATGGGTTTGTTTGTTGATCCGAGACAGACTTTAATCTTGTCTATAACTTTTATGGGATTTCTAAAAAAAACAATCAAATGCGGAAAAAAATACAATAACGCTTACTTTAGCATTAACCATGCTAACATTTAGATTGTTTTACTCCCATTTAAGATTATAAATGATCCCTCACTCGGCTGCTTTTCTAGTCAAGGGAACGCATTTGGCTCTGGTTACTTTTGATGGCCTATTTGGCATGAACAGCATTAGTCCTCAGTTGCCCTCAAATGGTAAATACTTGCAGCATGGTTCTAAATAAAAGTACTCTAATAATACGCTCATGTTTTTTTTCCCCCAGATCTCCAACAGTAGCTACATGATCACCACCCTGACACTACTGACAGAGTGTGCTCTCCTCAAAATGCCTATCTGACCTTCTACACCCATTACCATTCAAGACCAAGTTGGTTCTTCAGAGCTGACCACTATCTGGAATGTTTGCATCTCTGGATGAAAACGCTTTTACATTTTTAACTCACTTTTATTTAGAAATTGTATTTCTTCACCGATTTTATTTTTAGAGTCAACATTAATATTTGTCAATTTGGGGACATACTTGTACATATAGTTTTGGGTCGTGATAATTTTTGTGCCGTTTAGGGGCCTTTTATACTGCTGTTTTAAATACTTCTATAATAAATGCAGGACGACAACAGGTTTTCTCACGTTTTATTATGTACTGAATTCCACTGACGGAGGTTGTGCAGAACAATCCTTAATATTCCTTTTCAACAAAAGGATCAGAAACAAAGAACCGCTTTAAGGAAGAAAGGTTCCTCTTCCATTAGTCCATTGAATAAAGAATCCTGGGCTGTGGCCCTGCTCACAGCTGAAGAACAGTTCACACAACCTGGCCATCTTGTCAGGACCGGGGACTGTGTGCGAGCGGTGTGCATTAGGAGATGGCTGCCAGGGGCTGTAGCTACGCCAGGGCTACTTTGAGTTCCTGTCTTCACAGAAGGCATTGTGTTTGCGTCGAGCGATGGATGCAATAACAATTGATTAAAATCTCTAGATAAGATCTTTTATACCGTTCTTCTTTACAGAATTCGTTACACACCAAGACCTGTGATGTCATCAATTCAAATATGTGAATCTCTTTATAGTGACAGGATGGACAGCTCTTGAATCCATTTAAGTGGTGAAGTTAAATGAAAGTACCATCTATAAAGCTCGGGACACTTAAACTCAAATGTAAGCCGCTTAACAAGACACGCGCTTCCTACGTTGCCACTTTTACATTGAAATGAAACGTGCATCTGTGTGTAACATGAATGGTACTTTCTGTGCACAATGGGAGCGATTAACCAGTTACAGCAAGGGATGGTAACGAGATACTTAGTTTAAATCCCAAGGCGCATACCAACCAGAATACTAGTTTTACTAGTGCCAAAATGTTTGCATGAAATCAAACCAATTCAACTGATTTGAATGTTGACCCCAGATAAAGCATTAACCTTGTTCAACTTTGAACTTGTATTTGAACTCTTATAAATGATATTAGCGTTAACATTTAAATGGTTGTGCTACATGAACACCCATCCCTGTGTAACAAACGATCTAACAAACTAAATGCAGAGACATCTAAAAGATGCTCAAATTCTAGGAGTTTCATTGGATGCATTGAAACGATCAAACGTTATTGGCTAGCCTGATGGACTGCGATTACAGCAATGCATTGTTCCAAACTAAGGACATATTAAAGTGCAGAAACGGGCAGAACTGTGTTAAAAAAGAAGAATCGAAATGTGTGTTTCACATAGAAAACGCAGAATTGAAATTGAGTGTGTGTCTGTTAATGATACCGGGTTAAAGTCTGGGGAACCAAAACAATAGAAGATTTTGTGTTTTGTGTTCAAGACGTATAGGCTTTGTTCTAATAGAAAATACTTAAGCTTAAATAAAATATAAAAAATGACAACTACCAGTCACAGTGTATCTAATGTCCGACGGGCTCTGTTCGCTAATGCAATGGGGCCGGCCACCTCCACCACTAATCTCCAACCTCTGTGAGACAGTGTGTGTGTGTATGTGTGGTGGAGGGATGTGGATTGGAAGAGAGGACGAGTGTGTGAGGGAGTGAGTGTGTGTGTGTGTGTTAAGAGCCACCAGGGTTCAGTCCCTTTATGCTGGAAAAAGCTGCATCCTAGGTTCACGTTTATGGCACTGTGGTTTGCGGCACGTGGCCACGACGACAACCGAGGAAAATACGGGGAACCGACCGAAGAGAGAAGTCACAAAACGCCCCACTCCTGCTCTGTAAGAACTCATAAGTGTTTGATCAGAGTTCAAACAATCCTTCAGTCTTATGATTATAATATGGGAGCAGGACAATAAAAAAGAAAAAATATATATCATTGGGGGACTGCCATCCCCCAGGGACTGGTCTTAAAAGATCAATCACCCTGCCAATCGGAACAGTTGAGGTGGGGGGAGTGTAGTCATGATAATATCATGCTCCTTTTTTCATGCTACCTCTGCCTTGCCTTAACGATGGCCGTTCTCTCACTGTGATTCATCGGGGAAATGGGGAAACTGCCCTCCTTAATCTAACGATTCTGTACTTGCTATGCTGCACAACCTGAACCTGGCATCCCGAAAAACGTGAAGTAAAATGATGATATTTATGTACGATTTTGAATTTCAATGAGGGGTCAGATGTGTTGATACCGCGTAGAGAAGCTGTAGAGAACGTCTGTGTGGCAGAACCAAGGGGAGTGCTAGCAACACACAGACAGCATACTATTCATCCTGCGATGCCCCCCCACCCCATTGACACACTCTGCCGTGTGCTCATGTTTACTCCGGCTCCTCCTTAAATAGCCCAAATAGTAACTCCGTGTTTCTGCACCATTCAAAAAGGTCATTTTCACTGGTGTCCACCTTGAAAAACAAACAAAAAACAACTTGGTTGGGAGTGACTTTCTTACATTCCTTAGATCTGGCCCAAATCTTTTCCACCAATAGGCAAGCAGGTGGCCCTTGCCCCCACCTGCATTGTTTTTTTATGAGGGAAAACAAAAAAAAATGAAGAAAAGAAAACAGTGCTTTAGAGGCACGGCGCTGTGAGCTGGAAGCGGTCCGGTAACGTGCTCCGTGCGGCGCTCCACACACACACACCACTGAAGAAGAAAAACGCTTCTCTCCGTGGCAATCTCACTTCAACGTCTGCCACGGCAAGCATCCACACGTCATGAGGTCACCCCCACCCTCTGGCCAACTTCCGGCAGGCATGCAGCCAGACGTCTCTGTTGGAGGCACAGAGTTTGGTGAAAAGAGGCATCATCTGTCCCTCCGCCCCCGCGGTTGAGGTCGAGAGCGGCCAGAGGTGGGCGTGGTTGTGGGGTCGGCATGTTGGTGATAAGGTACGGGGGGCCGTGGCTTGAGGAGGTGGTGGTGGTGGTAGGGGGGGGTTATTGGTGGGGGTGGTGGTAGTGGGGGGTTATTGGTGGGGGTGGTGGTAGGGGGGGGCGGTGGTGGTAGGGGGGGGGGGTTGGTGGGGGTGGTGGTAGGGGGGGTGGTGGTGATGGTGGTGGTAGGGGGGGGCGGTGGTGGTGATGGTGGTGGTAGGGGGGGGCGGTGGTGGTGGTGGTGGTAGGGGGGGTGGTGGTGATGGTGGTGGTAGGGGGGGGCGGTGGTGGTGGTGGTGGTAGGGGGGGGCGGTGGTGGTGGTGGTGGTAGGGGGGGTTGGTGGTGGTGGTGGTGGTAGGGGGGGTTGGTGGGGGGGGCGGTGGTGGGGGGGGCGGTGGTGGGGGGGGCGGTGGTGGCGGTGGTGGTGGGGGGGGCGGTGGTGGTGATGGTGGTGGGGGGGGGGGGTTGGTGGTGACGGTGGTGGTGGGGGGGGCGGTGGTGGTGGTGACGGTGGTGGTGGGGGGGGCGGTGGTGGTGGGGGGGGTTGGTGGTGGGGGGGGTTGGTGGTGGGGGGGGTTGGTGGCGGGGGGGGTTGGTGGCGGGGGGGGTTGGTGGCGGGGGGTGGTGGTGGGGGGGGGGGGTGGTGGTAGGGGGGGGGCGGTGGTGGTGGTGGTAGGGGGGGGCGGTGGTGGTGGTGGTAGGTGGGGGTGGTGGTAGGGGGGGTTGGTGGCGGCGGTGGCTTGGGGGGGTGGTGGTCTTGGCGGTCGGGGGTAGGCGTGACAGTAGCAGGGGACGGTGGGGACGCTGGGCGGGCGGGAGCAGGCTACCATATGTGGGATTCACAGTGAGTCATTTTGATGACGCCCACGCCGCCGCCGAGCCGCCGGTAGTTCATGCCTCCGTAGAGCCTGGGAGGGAGAGGACACAGCAGGGTCAGCGCCCGGGACACCACACACACTCACCCACACTGTCCAGACCTCACCCCGTGAGGAACATTCCACCTCAAAAATGTAACGGTACATCGACCATTTAGGCATTTAGGAGACACTTCTAACCAAGGCGACTTGCGGTGAGTTGTTTTAGCTAATGGTCATTATTGAGCAGGTGGGAGGTGAGGCCTCTTGACTGCGGACACGGGGGTTCGAACCCAGAACCTTTCGACTGCGAGTCAAAACACCCGAACCACAAGACCTTGTCACGTCAATGATATATCTTTAGTCCGAGCCATGGTTAACACATTTGATATGCCTCCGCAATGTGATAGGGAATAACTTGAGGGTTCAGTCGAGGATCCTATCCAGAGGCCTTGGTTTAGCGGCCTTATAGCCACTATCCGTCTAGCATCAGCTAGACGGATAGTGTCTGTTCCCCAATATCCGCCTACCTCCAGGTGTTAGCGTCCGGGTCGTACACCTCGATGGTCTTCAGGTACGTGGTCCCGTCAAACCCGCCCACCGCCATCAGCTGTCCGTTCACCACCGCCAGGCCCACCTGGGGGAGGGGAGGTCAGAGCGTGGAGGGAGGGGGGAAGTTAGGCCGCGGGCTGCTTCTCGTGTGCACGTGGACGAGACAGGGAGGACAGTCTGGAGGAAATCCACCGGCCTACCGCCAGAGGCACAGGGTCAGTTACAGTAGTCATGGTGTTTACTGGGATACACATTAGTACACAATGACCCAACCTCACATAGACACACACACACACACACAGTTACCCAACCTCACACACACACAGTGACCCAACCTCCCATAGACACACACACACACACACACACACACACACAGTGACCCAACCTCACACTCACACACACACACACACACACACAGTGACCCAACCTCCCATAGACACACACACACACACACACACACAGTGACCCAACCTCACACTCACACACACACACAGTGACCCAACCTCCAATAGAAACACACGCACACACACACACACAGTGACCCAACCTCACATAGAAACACACACACACAGTGACCCAACCTCACATAGAAACACACACACACAGTGACCCAACCTCACATAGAAACACACACACACAGTGACCCAACCTCACATAGAAACACACACACAGTGACCCAACCTCACATAGAAACACACACACACACACACACACAGTGACCCAACCTCACATAGAAACACACACACACAGTGACCCAACCTCACATAGAAACACACACACACAATGACCCAACCTCACATACACACACACAATGACCCAACCTCACATAGACACACACACACACACACGGTTACCCAACCTCACACACACACAGTGACCCAACCTCCCATAGACACACACACACACACAGTGACCCAACCTCACACTCACACACACACACACACACAGTGACCCAACCTCCCATAGACACACACACACACACACACACACACACACACACACACACAGTGACCCAACCTCACACTCACACACACACACACACACACACACACACAGTGACCCAACCTCCAATAGAAACACACGCACACACACACACACAGTGACCCAACCTCACATAGAAACACACACACACAGTGACCCAACCTCACATAGAAACACACACACACAGTGACCCAACCTCACATAGAAACACACACACACAGTGACAAAAACTCCCACACACAGTGACCCAAACTCCCACGGACACACACACATTAACACAAACGGGGAGGGGGACTGACCCCGCTGCGCCGGGACGTCATGGCGACGACGGGGGACCACTGGTTGGTGCGGGGGTTGTAGCGCTCGGCGCTGCTCAGCTCGGTGGTGTCGTCGCGGCCCCCCACCGAGTAGATCATGTCCTGGTACACGGCGCAGCCCAGGTGCTTCCTGCGGGTGCCCATGGGGGACACCGTGTGCCAGCGGTTCTCCTGGGGGTTGTAGCGCTCCACTGCAGAGCACCGGGGGGACGCAGTCAGCACCCCACCAACATGGAGCCTACTAGTGGTACTACTAAGGGTTACCACGGCGATTATTACGCAGAAAACCTTGTATTTCCCCTGAAATCCATTGCAGTCTCAAGTCATTGCAGTCCATCTATTCCCTTCCTCTTTAACATGAAAAAAATAAAAAAGAGGCAAAAGGCCCGCCCGGGTCTGGGTGGGGCCGTGCAGTGTGTGCTACCTGTGTTCAGGGGCGACGTGCCGTCAGACCCCCCCACCGCATAGAGGAAGCCCCCCAGCACGGCCACGGCCACGCCCAGCCGCCGCGTGCTCATGGAGGCCACGCGCGTCCACTTGTTCTCCTTCGGGTCGTACCTGGACACATCAGGAAATAAATCAGTGTAGCCACGGGGGGGGGGGGGGTACTGTTCACCCATACTAACTGTCACTAGTGCTGCCTCCAACGACAGTTTGAATGTTTAACAGCCAAGACGGCAGCCTCGGGGCTCCCTGTACCCCCCCCCCCCAGCCCTCCCTCCACAGGGCCGTCGGCGGTCACCTCTCCACGATGTTGAGGCAGGAGACGCCGTCCTGCCCGCCCACGGCGTACAGGTAGCCCCCCAGCACGGCCACGCCCACGCTGGTGCGGCAGGTGCTGGTGGGGGCCACGTCGCTGCTCCACTGGTTGGTCTTGGGGTCGTATCTGGACAGGAGACACGAGGGGCCGCAACCGTGAGGAAAGCCCAGACATCGAGGTTCACCGGCAGACGGGTGGTGGCGTAACCGTAGGGGGGGGGGGGGACATGAAATATAATCACATATTTCATGTGACGCCTCGACAGGGCGGAAGGGTAATGATAGTCCTAGTGACGAGAGGAAGGCGAGAGGGCCGACCTCTCCACAGAGTTGAGGTAGGACGAGCCGTCGTGGCCGCCCACGGCGTAGAGCAGGTCGTCCAGCACGCTGACGCCCACGCCGCAGCGCCGCTTGCTCATCGACGCCACCATGCGCCACTCGTTGGTCTGGGGGTCGTAGCGCTCCACACTGGAGATGGCGTCGCCACTGCACCAGCCCCCCACTGCAGGGGGAGAGAGGGGGAGCGAAAGGGGGAACAATATTACATTATTTGTACGCTCACCTCACGAGGTGACATTATTTATTATGACACGATAAAGCTAAAATACCTGGCGCCCTAGCAGGTAGGTGGTTGGGCCGTCCTTCTTAAGGATCCCTACAGGAGCATCCCAAATCTAACCCAGGGCCTTTGGGTTGGGAGTGAAACACACCTAACGACCTCAACCAACAAGAATTGTTCAGGCTAGTAATCGACCGATATATCGGCCGGCCGGTATTATTGGCCGATATTTACGTTGTATTTTTTTTTAGGTTGTTTTTTTAATGCTTTTGGCCCGCCTACATCAATTACACCGATTTGATTGGTTCATGTTTTGAGCCAGGGGAATCGGAGAGTGATTATATTGCTCGTTCCCAGAGTGACTTGCTGAGCAAATTCAAATTGTGCTCTCGCGAGAACTCTGGGTTTCCAGGGTAGTATCGGCTCCAAATATCGGCTCAAGGAAATCGGTATCGGTGTATCGGTCCCGGCTAAGGTCGATGAAAAAAAAATAGAATCAGCCTAAAAATTCGATATCGGTCGATCCCTAGTTCAGACTCTGCCCTTGTAGTAACGAGCCACTTGTCATGGTAGTGGTGCTTCATCAAAGGCTCAAAGTGTACTGCAGTCGTACGAGACTGCAGGGACGGCCCGGCACCGACCTGCGAACAGCACCTCCCCACAGCGGATGGGTTTGCGGGGCCTGGTCCGGGGGCCCTGCATCAGGGGCCTCTCCTGGGGCAGCAGCAGGTAGTTTTTAGCCTCGTCCACCAGGTCCCTGTAAACCAACACAGGGGGCGCGTCGTAGGAATGCATTCTGCTGAGGAGACGCTGAGCACCCGCGCTATTCTTAACATGGCAGCACGAACGGGACATCGGATATAAGGTAGAACGTAGATATATATAAGGGAGGGCTATAGATAAACTACAGCAGAGGCTGAGCTTTACGAGTTCATATAGGGGGGCGGGTATAGACCCACCGTGATGACGGTGAGATCAGACTCTTTAAAGGTTCTCCTCTGAGAGTCAGCGGATAAGAGTCAGTACAACCTTTATTCGTACGCTCATCCCTTAAAGAATGAGCCAGAGGGGCTACTGGCGCCTCGTCGCTATGGTTTCCAGCGACCCCATTCTCTCTCTTGAGAATATTAAGGTACGGCACATTGTTAAAGCATGGACAAAGAGGAGAAGAGACGAACATCGATCCCCACAGTTAATCTGTCGCCACCAAGGTTTTGCGATTCAGCCGGTGATGTGAACACCGGCCACAGGGACCAGCTGAGTTAAAACAGAGCTCTGTGGATTGTCTTCAAAGAGGACCTTAATGACAGACCCTAGGTTTGAGTGTGCTAGGCATGTACGCCTTATAGTTACATGTCAGTCAAGGATACTATACTATAGTGTAAATACTATACTCTACACTTGTCACTTTGAAACTACCGTCTTTTATTTTGTTTTATTGATATTCCGTCAACGTCTTTAAAATGTGATCAATAGAATGCACTCTGAAAGGCCTAAGTATTTGAAGAGTGCTATAAGAATAGACTTGCCTAGAGACACACCCACCCAGACGCACGGTCAACATAACATGAAAGGGGACTCACCGGCACTCCTCGTCGCTCTTGATGAGGGGGTCCGAGCCCACGGTGCCTACCAGGAACTTGGGGCTGAGGAGGGGCAGTCGTACGTGCTGCAGCACCTGAGGGGGGGACAGGAGAGTAAAGCGGTTACCCCAACAGATCCTGGGTTCAAACCCCAACGCCCGGCCACCTGTAGCCCTGCACCCCTGAGCAAGACGCCCTTACCCCTACCAGCTCTTAATGACAACTGACAGTTATTCACTGCAAGTCTCAGTGACTAGATAGTAGTGCAGTATGCAGTAAAGCTCTAGGACGGATTTTTTGGCAGTGGATCCTGGCAAATTTGCTAATTCAAAGCATTCCTTCTTCCATGGACAGTTGAAATGAAGCGATGGGACATGTATAACATGTATTAACATGTTATACATGTTGTCCAATGACTTTGTTTCAGCTAGCAGAAGCTCCATCGAGCGGTAGCACCGGATAGCGGTATCTCTGGCTAGCTGTAGCTCTGGCTAGCGGTAGCCCTGGCTAGCGGTAGCCCTGGCTGTAGCCTTCAGATTCAGATTCAGCTTTATTGGCCAGGTTTGCGAACAAACAAGGAATTTGACTTCGGTCCCTTAGCTCTCTATGTACAACACTTAACCTACACAACACACAACATTTAACCTATTGTGAATATCTAAAAAAGAGAAAAACAGAAAACAGAAAACAGTACAAAAAAATAAATAAATATAAATAAACGGTTAAGTATACAGAATAACAATACAATACAATAAATAACAATATTATAATAATATAATAAAATAGAGGGTGGGGGCTAATTCTGAGCGTTCAACAGAGAGACTGCTTGGGGAAAGAAGCTGACTTTGTGTCGGCTGGTTTTGGCAAACAGTGCCCTGTATCGCCTGCCCGAGGGTAGGAGGTTGAACATTTTGTGACCAGGATGTGAGGGATCTAGGGCGATTCTTGTTGCCCTTTTCCTGACCCTGGACTGGTACAGGTCCTCAATGGTGGGAAGGTCAGCTGCAATGATCTTCTCCGCAGCCCGTATTGTCCGTTGCAGTCTGGCCCTGTCCCGTTTGGTGGCTGACCCAAACCAGACAGTGATCGAGGTGCAGATGACAGACTGGATGATGGCTGAGTAGAAGGTGGTCAGCAGCTCTTTAGGCAGATTAAACTTCCTTAGTTGTCGCAGGAAGTATAACCTCTGTGACGCCCTGCCCCTCTCTCTGCTTATTGGTTGTGGGTGGAGATTGGGAAAGGGCGTCAGGCCAATTGGCCACACCTGTGGGGGGACAGGGATCCAGAGATTTAAGGGCTGGGTAGCCATGTGTTAGCTCTCTCTTTTGCTGCTTCTAGGCTGAGCTCTGGGCTCCGTCTTCCACCCGCCATGTGGTCCTGAGTATAATCTCTTTTGTTTAAATATAATTGCTTATGTTTACTTTAACGAGTAAAAACGGGTTACTAATAAACTAGTTTCTCTTTATGTCATGTGTGGACTCCCTTTGTTCTGCCACTACCTGACCCGGTGTGTGACACCTCTGCTGGGCCTTTTTCTGGACAGAGTATAAATGTGGGGACACCATTTTAGGTCCTGTGAAATGGTTGTACCTAGGAACCTAAAGGAATCGACAGTGGACACTGTGTCGTTCTGGATGGTGAGGGGGGGGACTTCTCCGAAAGTCCACTGTCATCTCCACAGTCTTGTTGTGGTTTAACACCAGGTGGTGCTGACTGCACCATTGGACCAGCTGTTCCACCTCCTGTCTGTAAGCAGACTCATCACCATCCTGGATCAAACCAATGATGGTGGTGTCATCTGCAAACTTCAGGAGTTTAGCTAGCGGTAGCCCTGGCTAGCGGTAGCCCTGGCTGTAGCCTTAGCTCACCTGTGGCAGCTGGGGTCGGCGCTCCTGGATGCTGTATTTGACCCAGGCCATCACGGCGTTGAACACCTGCTCCTCGCTGCGTACATTCAGCTCGTCACTGGAGATTATGTCGATCAACTGGTTGGCGGGCAGCAGCATGAACTCCTCGCTCTCCATCACCTGGCAAGGGGGGCGGACTGCAAGTCAGAGGGGACATTTCTAGAAGTATTTACACTCAAGAAGTGGTGGGTACACACCAACAGTCAACTCAACGGACAATATAAAGGATAATACTAGGTGACCTTGGGTGTCTTGAAAGGCGCCTCTAAATAAAATGTATTATTATTATTATACTAATGCTACTACAATAAGAAGTGGTGGAAATCAATGGGTTATTTTAAATACTTTGCAGTGCAAGCATCTGACACTAATAAACGTTGTTATTCTTCACTTCAGGATGGTCAAATGAAGGAATTAGCTGTACGTGTCCCTGAACGCAACATCCCCAACGGAATAGGCAACACGCGTATATGACCCAAGGCCTAGAAATAGACAACATGTGTATGCATAAAACATAGGGTAAACACCCACTTGATCAAAATAAGCTGTGCTCGTAGCCCACAGAGGTCCCTCTCGATAGAGGGCTCAAAACGACCTCAGAGGAGGTTGAATACAAGAGTCCAAACGGTGCGCTAACCTCCTGGAAGTTGTGCTGGGTGAACTTGTCTGCGATGCGCAGCAGCTCCCGGCAGGAGTGCGTGTCGGCGAAGGCCCGGATGCCCAGGCAGTTGGAGGGGTCCAGCTGCCTCTTGAGGAACTCGCAGCAGGCCTCCTGGATCTCAGCCAGCTGGAGGAGGCAGGCTGCAGGCAGCAGGGTCTGCACGTTGCCCTCCTCCACCGTCACCTGTTGGCCGGGGGGGGGGGTTGACCAGCGGGATTCGTAATGCCGTGTTTCTGACGATTCCGATCGATTCTTCTTGGGTATTATTGATCATTATTCTAGTTTATAACAAGGAGTTAGGAACCAACACTGGATGAATCCTCGTTAGAAAACCTAGAGGAGTCACCCAGGGTTAGTTCCTAACGAGGAGTCACCCAGAGTGACTAACAAGGAGGGCTAGTTCATAACAAGGACTCTGAATCCAGGCTCTGGTTACCTGCGAGGTGTAGGCGAAGTCGATGAGCAGCTCCATGGCCCTCTCGTCGATGTCTCGGATCACCACCTCCGTCTGCCGGCTCTCCGCCAGCTCTCCGGTAAACATGGCCCTGCGACGCAGACGGTAAAGTTTCCAATCGCAGATTGAAAGCATTAGTAATACTCAATCAGTATTTTCTCCCTAGTGTTTAAATCCTCACGTTTTGTCATCTTTTCAAGAGGCATATGATCACATCAACATGAAATGTCCTGAATCGCGTCCGAGCCCGTTGCCCATCTATAAAATGAGACATACTTCCGTCCGAGCGTAACATTAGTGCATGTCCTCTCAGCAGGGGGGCCGCAGTGAGCAGCAAACCCCTTAACCCCGGCAGTGTGGAGGCCGTGGCCTCCCGGCGGGACCGGCCAGGAGGGCAGGCGTCAGAGGCCCGTACCTGAAGTAGGGGCTGCAGGCGGACAGGATGACCCGGTGGGCGTAGATCTTCTTGGAGCCCACCACCAGCACCACGTCGCAGAGCTCCCGGTGCTTCCGCAGCAGGTTGATCACCTCCAGGGTCTGCCGCGGGTGCTTGTCCGAGACGTAGGGCATGCGTGCGGGCTGGGGGACCCCCTCCGGGAGCTTGTTGGGGTCCCCCAGGGTGCAGCGGCTGGTGATGTCCATTCCCGTGGCGTCCTGGCGTGCGCTGGTAGCCCTGTGGGAGAGAGGAGGAGTGGCCAGTTAGACGTGGCGTGCGCTGGTAGCCTTGTGCGGGAGAGGAGGAGAGGCCATTAAAATGCCCGCTCCCCTCCCATCGGTATGTACCTGAGCTCATCCATGCATGAGGAATGCCATCATGTGCATCGGAGTGTCAACAGAGACAGGAAGGGAATAGGAGGTTGAATTCTGCAGCATGAATGTTTACTATCTACGTTATAATTTGTTTTATTAAGGTTTTTAGATTGTTTTAGACATTATTTTACACGTTTACTTGCTCATTGATTATCAGTTTGGTCTGACGGAAAGATTTTACAGCACATAGAGCTGTTTATGTGCCTGCGTCGCAAACAACATATTATTTTTGATTTGCTAATTCTGTTGCCAACACAACGGGTTAAAAAAGTGTGTACAAATCAAGAATACTGCCACTGTATTTTTTAGAGCCTACATTTTTCTGTATTTCATTATGAAGGCCAAGCTGCCGGTACTGTCAATTCAGGCACCGATAAGCTAACAGAGCTTAGACAGAAGCAATACTGCCAGAGACCTTTACACTGCCAATCCGGGCTCTAGCATTCCAACTACTTTATAGCAGCTATTCTGGTGGGGGACGGCAAAGCCTGGGCCGGAATTAGAAACTGCATGGGGCGGAGTTACACCTTGTTTGCTGTTTGGTTATAGAGCTTTGAACAAAGAAAATCAATTCCCACAATTGGATGAAGCTTTCAAAGGAGGATTTCAATGTCTTCCTACAGTGGATGTTGGACATGTGTTACGGTTGCGGATTGACGCCCTGCCCTCATCGTTAAAATGCTCAGTTACACAATCCTCAGTTATGCTAATGACCATGTGTTTTTCCCGCGTGTGATTGGCTGTCAATTATGTTAAGTGGAATGTGCCTTTCCCCGGACGTGATTGGCTGCTGCACCGGAGGGCCGAGGATCCGGGAGGATAAAGAACGGGCGAGCGCAACAATCACGGCAGCTGAACTTGGAGATGCAGCTTGCCATGTTGGGTCTTTGAATTGACCATTCGTTGTTTGATTGAGGCTGTAGTTTGCTACACGGGAACTGGGCCAGAGTTTTGTTTAGGGGTTTTCGAACACCTACCCGCAGCTATACTTTGTTATAAACACGAGTCGCAGGGGTGCTGTTCCACCCTTGTATTTTGGGAGCTTCTTCTTGGTTATATTCGTTTCTTTGATTTGGACAGCACCCAATGGTCCTTTTCCTTTTGTAGTTTTGCCTCCTCTGTTTGTTAAATTGATTATCTCTTGCCCTGGGTTTAATAAACAACTTTCAGTTAAACCAAAAACATCTGGTTCTATGTTGCCACCCCTTCCCCTAGCGGGGGACGTAACAACATGGCTAACAAATCCCTTCTTCAAGCAACATAAATGGTTGAATTAATATGAAGCAAAATAAATTAAAACGGCTTACTGTCTTCAGATATTAAGTCTGACTGATACCTTGGTTGCACTGCGGTATAAAGAATAGTCCCAAGTATAGCTCTACGGCTACCTCAGGGTGCCAGAAGAGCCCGTGTAACCTTATCTACATAAGGGGAGGATTCCCCTCTGTGCCTACCCCTAGAATATTTCAAAGGGTAGCACAGAATTTGTACTGGTTTCATTTTCCCTTTAGGTTTAAGTTTAGTCTTTCAACTATCAGTTTCAGTACAATGAAACAAACGGGTTGATTCATACTGGCAACTTGCTCAGATTCAACTTCAAAAGACAGTACATCACCAGTCTACTGCCTAGTGGCAGCTATTTTTTATTTATTTTATTTTTATTTTTCCACAATGTCTTCTTTTTTAAACGATTTATGATGACTATATGCTCTGTAAGGTGACCTTGGGCGTCTTGAAAGGCGCCTCTAAATTACATGTATTATTATTATTATCTTCAGCCGTGGTTAACCGTACACACACACTCACACTATTAAAAAAAGAAAGAAAAAAAAAAGACAGAGCAGCTTAGGCTGAAACAACAGCTTTCAAGCAGGGTGAAAAGAGTAGCAGGGGGCTTTGAAATGAACAAGCAATCAGGGCTGACCAGTCAGAAGTGACAGCCCTGGTGAAAAACCTACATGCAGGCTTCCACGACTAAAAGGATATACATAAACCTCTGTTCCAAATAAACCAACAGGCTTGGACTGATGAGGGGAGAAAGGCAGGAGGGATTACAAATGTAATAAAATTTGAATCACTTCTAATTGTATTTCATACCTGCGCATTGGCTTTGCGTCCATGCACTGAAGACTAAAATTTGTTTCAACAGTGTGTTTTCCACCTACACAGGAGGGGGGAAAATACAAGGGTCAGGGAAAAACGCCACTAGGAGATCTGACATTTATAAGTTATCAACAAGACAGCCAACTTGTAGATTGAGTGTGATGTTCGCTGCAAATAAAAGGCTCACTAAACTAATACTAATGAACTTACTCATGAACTCATCAGTGAATACACCTTGGTGGCTCAGTCTCGGTACGGTTGTTAATGATGGTGGTTAGCTTAATGTAATTATTTAGTAACCAATAGTCAACATTGTCCCAATAACAGCAGTGGTCGTTTATGCTTTATTTTGAGTCAATGGACAAACCACATTATACTTAAGCCACTTGACCAACAATATTGTGTATCACATTTAGGAAGGCGTGACATTATCCCTCGCAGTATCAGGGTTTACTAAACAACCCAGAGGCACTACTTACAACGGACCTAACCTGGCTAGAACAATGCGTAGAACATGAATTAAAAGTACACCAACTGAGGTTTGGATATCAAAATAGCCATACAAATATACGTATACATTAAGTAAAAACACGCTACCGCAATAAGGTGGCTGCTAGGTTTGAGGATCTGCTAGCATTGGACCTTTAAGACTCCATAACATATTTCACAATACATGCGTAGCTTGTTCAATTTCACGACCTATCTGGTAACCACTGAAATTATGTGATGTGTAAATAACTGACCTTAAATGGCCATCCCAACGTGAGAGAATTGCGTCCAGGCTGTCAACACTTGTTCAGCTAGCTAAGTTAGCTTTTCCCCAATATCTCGCGTCTGCGCGTCACTGACACGGTGCACTTCCTTTTTTTACATTTCAAAGTAAAAGCAAGAAAGCGGTCAAAACAAACTGATAGCTACGTCTGTTATTATATTGTTATTGGTGGTATTAACGATAACATAACTAACTATCTGTTATGGTGTGGAATACATTTGTGACCTTCTTGATGAAATTTGGTTTCTTTACACTTTTATTGTCTAAAATTATGATGATGCCAGAAACACACACAACACAAATGCCATGTGTTTTTAGGTTTCAGAAAGACACAATGGTAAAGGCAGTTTAGCCATTGGTAAAAATACAGATATTATTGACGGATATTAATTTTAATTGGAAATATTTTCACAAGGGCCAATGAAGGCGGTTTAATGTAGTTTGGCAAATTGTGAAGTTGGCCCCCCAGGTGGTGATATACAGTAGGCCTATTGCCCGAAGCGGTGTCGAGCATAGCCAGAGTGATAGAGATAACTATCTCTATCTGATAGAGAGAGTTATAGTGATAGAGATAACTCTCTCTCTATGTTCTCTCCATGGACCTATTAAAGGTTCTCTCTCTATGACTCTGAGCATAGCCTCACCGTCCCCAATAGCGATTAGTCAATCATTTGCAGCTCATTGAACACAAACAACAATAATAAATAGGAGTTGACCTCAATGGGCCTTTTTTTATTCTGGTTAAATCCAGTAACAAAGTTATTGCACACAACATCATTCTATTTCTTAATATATAAACGACCAATAAGTCCAATCTATCAAGTATTTTTCTATTATAAAAGTCATCAAGGAAGCTTACAACATTTTTGCCATCCCATCTAAACTAGGGGAGCTGCAGATGTTCTTCTGCGTTCATCTTCATGCCCCCAGGTTGAGCGGGGGACGGGGGTCTCCCTCGCTCACCCTGAACATCATGTATCCTGGTCATCCATGGAAACGACCACATGAAACAAATAAATATAGACCTCATATGACATTATTGGGTCGGGAAAACAAAATGTAGTTGAAACCCATACATGGCTACACTTTTTGTGTTCTCTGCTTTCCATCTTCATTTTGGAGTAAAGAAGTGTATGCAGGGGGTTTAAAACAAGCCCCCAGAAACAGTGCATACTTCCGCAATCCACCAGTGCTCAGCGGCCACGCCTGGTATTGCAGCTGTTTAAGCGGGCTGTGGACGAGTCCCTCGATTCAAGGGGCCAAGAAGTAGATTCTGGATATAAATCAAAGGCTCATAATCATCTTTATGCACTATATGTACTAAAAAAATGGAAGTTTTCTCTTTTCAAAACGCCACCTCAAGCGTTTTATTAGCCGTTTTATGTTATTATTTTTTGCTGGAGAACGAGGGGTGGGCAGCTGAAGGAGAGGAGTCGTAGTGAAACAAATGTTGTTTCGGCCCGGCATTCGAGAGGGCCTAGTGTGCATGGTATGAAGGTATTATTGTAGCAAAAGTCTTTAGCACCTGTAACTGCAGAATTTGAATGCGTACACTAAAGTCACAGTAAATTTGAAGTTGTACATATTTAATTTGCATGTGTACTCAAAAGTCACAAATGTGTAACAGTACATTTGTAGTCGTAAAAAAAATAAATATATTTTTTATACCATTGTAAACACAAAATAGGGTCTACGAGTACGCTAATCTGTGTTACAGGTGCACAAATCCTTTTGCTACAATTATTGCAGCGCAGTTGGTGCAAAACACATTCGCACACCCGTGTTTCATAATCTGAGAACATGCCCAAAAGGTGTGCATTCGTAAACCCAAATTTTAACAAATGCATCAGAAATTGCACATCTGTGAACGCTATATGTTAATTCAGCATTTTAATGAGCGAGCACAAAACCATTTTACAACTGCTCGAATCTGCTCCTGCAAGTCTCAGCTGTGGGGTTTTTTGCAGGTTGTTTTGCAACACCCCTAGGTGGTAAATGTGTAGCAAAAGTATTCGTATCCGTAGATGACAGAGCGTCCGTGAGCGGGACAAAATAGTCCCGCCCATAATTTCCTAATCCAATGAAAGTCGCCGGCAGGGATGCATTTCTCAAATTACAGTGACGGCTGGTGGTGATTTTGGGTGGGTGGGCTAAAGAATGCATTACATTTATCAATACTTCAAAGGGCTCCAGACGCCATGAGGTCACCTTTATATCTCTGTTCATAACTTTCATATAATGTGAATGATTTTTAAACAAGATTAAGGTGTAGAGAAAGGCATGTCTTTATTTGAAGCACAATTATAAATAGAAGAAAAATAAGGTGTTTAAAGTGCTTCACTGAGCTGAAATTGAACATTTCGAACTAAACCATTAAGCAAAATAAAACTTTTTTTGTGCTTAAAGTATTACACAATTAAAATGTTGACTGGTCTCCCTTTGCGCAAAATGCGGCTGTAGACGATCACACACTCTTTGGTAGAGACGTCTGTGTCGCCGTCAATCATGAAGGACATGTAGGCCTATGTGGCGTTTCCGACGTCCGCAGCTGTCTTTTGCTTTAAGGTGTCGCCCATTAGGCCTACTGCAATGAATTGTGCACATGCCATCTCATTGCTATACGTCGGGTTGATGTTTAATCCATTTCTCTTCATGAGAATAATTTCGGATTTAAATTGAGAATGGCAACTCCTCTTTGGCAATGTTGTATGCAACATTAAATGAGATCATTTCCGATTCCTTAGAGAACCTTATTGTTACTGCCTGTCGCTGAAATGCAGCTTGGAGAGGGGCCACTATCTCTACACACTTGTCACGTCATGTTGGGTTATTTAGACAGCTTTTTAAATGTTTCGATACGAAACGTAGTTGACCCGCTTACAAATGCACTATTACCGGCCATATTCTGACCGCACTCCTGACAGTAAATCTGTACACCGTTTGGTTGATGTGTCCCCAATCTTTTCACTTCCAATTTTTCCTCCAAAGACATTAAAGAAAACCGATTAGAAAGTAAATAATCCACTTCATTCATTTTCATGCTAACGCCCGCCATACTGCACTTGCGCTACTGACTGTGCTGTGATTAGTCGAAGGTCACTGTACTGTAGCTACTGTGCTAGGTCAGCCTTTGGGCTAAACTAGTTTAGCCCAAATGGGAAGCATATGAAGGGGGCGTGTCAGGGCACCTGTCAATCAAACGTCAATGGAAGCTTACGCTACTGCGCTTGGGCTGAATACATTTAGCCCATTCACAGGAAAAAAAACGAAGATATAGGCTATATATCCTGGGTTTTTCTGTCACTTTTTGGTGCTGTTGCTCCTTTAGGTTCTACCAACATTTAAAACAATATGTTCTAAGTTTTTAATAATATTTTTTTTATTTTCACTGTAAGAGGGATAGCCCTGTTAGCCCATTTATACCAGCCGTCCCTGACTGGGACCCATCGCGTGCCAGCCATGGAGCTATAAAGATCGCAGCATTCTCAGCGCGGGTACGTTTCTTTCTGGAGAAGTGAAGAGGGCGTCCTACTGAACGGAGGTGGGTATCCTACATTATGTAAAATGAAATGACTTAGTTCAAGTGAATTCTCCCCAAAGTATTGCATCAACATTTCTGAATTTATGTTATGGCGACCATTAAAATACATTCAAGGACATTTGCGGCATGTTAATGAAATACTTTGGGGGGAATTCACTTGAACTAAGTCATTTCATTTAACATAATGTAGGATACCCATCTCCGTTCAGTAGGACGCCCTCTTCACTTCTCCAGAAAGAAACATATCCCGCGCTGGGTATGCTGCGATCTTTATAGAGTGGCGAAGTCACGCCCCTTCCGGTAGGGCTCATGGGACCTATGAGATCGAAAAATATGAATGGGTGTCAATGGAGAGAAAATAATAATTTTCTGGTCCCAGTCTTTATATGCCCTGGATTACACATATGTTGTTTGTGGATTTAAATGATAATTTTTCATGCAAAGAAAACTAAAAATGTTCGTGAAGAAGTTTGATAATTTTAGGTTTTATGTGAGGCCGCTTTGTGAACTACAGCTCTTCGCTGCTCTCGACGCATATGATATACGTCAACACACCCGCCCTTGGAACTCGGCACAGAGATGGCGATCTCTCTGCCCCACTTCACCGCTTTTTCCAAGGGGAGGATAAAAGCATCGAAAGAGGTGAAAACCATTATAAGTCGGGGCACGTGCAGAGTTTCAGTTATGCCGATGGGAAGATTGTCGGTCTTGTCCACGCCAGTCGCAGGGAGCGTGACGTCACATACGAGCCGTGTAGTCTTTCTCGTTGTGTTTTCTCTACAGCCTTTATCTGAACAATTGCACAATAAACGGTCGAACTCTTTGCATGAAAAATTATCCTTTAAATCCACAAACAACATATGTGTAATCCAGGGCATATAAAGACCGGGACCAGAAAATAATTATTTTCTCTCCATTGACACCCATTCATATTTTTCGATCTCATAGGTCCCATGAGCCCTACCGGAAGGGGCGTGACTTCGCCACTCTATAGCTCCATGACTGGCACGCAGTGGGTCCCAGTGTAATTTGAGAAATGCATCCCTGCCGGCGATTTTCATTGGATTAGGAAATTATGGGCGGGACTATTTTGTCCCGCTCACGGACGCTCTGTCATCTACGGATACGAATACTTTTGCTACACATTTACCACCTAGGGGTGTTGCAAAACAACCTGCAAAAAACCCCACAGCTGAGACTTGCAGGAGCAGATTCGAGCAGTTGTAAAATGGTTTTGTGCTCGCTCATTAAAATGCTGAATTAACATAGCGTTCACAGATGTGCAACTTCTGATGCATTTGTTCAAATTTGGGTTTACGAATGCACACCGTTTGGGCATGTTCTCAGATTATGAAACACGGGTGTGCGAATGTGTTTTGCACCAACTGCGCTGCAATAATTGTAGCAAAAGGATTTGTGCACCTGTAACACAGATTAGCGTACTCGTAGACCCTATTTTGTGTTTACAATGGTATAATTTTTTTATTTTATTTTTTTACGACTACAAATGTACTGTTACACATTTGTGACTTTAGAGTACACATGCAAAATAAATATGTACGACTTCAAATTTACTGTGACTTTAGTGTACGCATTCAAATTCTGCAGTTACAGGTGCTAAAGACTTTTGCTACAATAATACCTTCATAATATTGGCCTTAATTCTGCACCACGGCTGAATTTAGGGAACGTCTTCAAATACTGTGTTAGGAGCCCACTAATATCTATATTAAAGCATCCATAAAGTTGCATGCCATGGGACCTTTAAATTGGTTAATATTAACTTTTTTTAATCCCAAAACCTTTTTTAATTTAATTTAATGTAAATATTTCATGCTTACTTTTTTATTCGTCATAAACCAACTGATCCACAATAAAACAAGAAAATTATATTTCCAATTGGCGAAAGGAATTACTATTTAATTTGTTTTCACAACATATACAATAAGTCATTTCAACATAATATGATTAGTGATGAGATGAAAGAGAACGTCAGCCAGACAAAGTCATGTAATTTGTTACTGTCATGCTTGATTGTTATCCATAACAGTAGCTGTAATTGTTGTAAAGCTGTAATCGGTTAGAATAAAAAATAATAATGAATCCACTCTCTATGAGTGACTGTCTCTATGAGTGACACGTAATCGCATCGGTTTGACAAAGAATTTAGGTTATATTTCTAAAATGATTGAATTCCCCCTGCATGTCCTGATCAATCACAACACCCTATGCACCGGGCCTAGAAATTGGACACCTCCCCCCATTAAGTAAATGCACTTATGCTCCTTCTCCGAATTCTCAGTAGATTACAAAGTAAATAGTTTACATATTAAACATTACAATTATATCATATGTAGAGCAGTGAGATACTGTGATTAAAATCCAGCTTAATAATTAAAACAGACATGCTATACCATATGTGCTTATGAGAGGTGCCATGTAGAATCAAAAGGAAACAATGACCTTTACCACATTTATGGCTAAACATAAAAATGAGACATGCATGAGTACAATGACATCACTTCTACTCAGAGCATAAACAGGCAATAAAACAATTGAAAACAATACCACTGTATGTGATTGTACAATACATCCAAAAAGCAGGCAGTGTTTGACCCTGACTGAAATATGAACTATTTCACTTTAACATATAAGTCAGTATAATTAACAAGGGTTCATCTCAGGGGTGTCAAATGGAGTAAATGGAGATACATGGGCCAGATAATGGCTTCCTTTAAGCATGGTAAATACATTCATACGGCAGGCAACGTTTAACTTTACTGTGACATTAATTAGTTAGCCTTAACATACAGGACAAAAGAATGAGGTCTTAAAATATCTATTAATTAATATTAAAAATACACTTTGGGTCCAGGTCCTTCCCGGGGCTATGGGCACCTGGGCACTGGCCCTGTTAGTCCTGCTGTGGATAAAACAGGCCTGGACATATCATGCCCATTGAAAAAAAAATTAACCAAATGATTTTCGGCATGTTACACCTGCACTTAAAATAAAATCAGAAGATTAACAAACACACTTTCTATTACTGACAATTTAATTAGTTTTTCCCTATTGCATTTTCAAACATTTGTTTTAGTTTAAGCTATTGTTCCTCATTGCTAATGGCTACAACATTACCTAATGTTCAATACTTTTTTCTGGACATTTATTGCATCATCAAATAGGCCGTCAAGAGCAATATTCAAAAATTTCTTCATGGAAACGAAAGATAATGAAGCGGCAATCATGGATCCAAGAATGGGAATCCAACCGAGACTTTCCTCTGCTGCCACAGCCGCCGCCATAAATGAAACAGAAATCAGAAATGTAGTAACAACCCTTGCATTGATCTCTTGTCCAGACAAAGTACATTTACATTCTGCCCTTAAATCTTCTAAAGGGATGTTTGATTTAGTTGAAAGTTTCTTCAACGTCGCTACGTCAAGACCAAACCCAAACAAATAGCTTTGAAAAAGACTGACTAGAACGCCTACATCAACACCAAAGGACAACCCTGGGATGGGTACAGCTGCTACAGCTGCAGACAGACAAGCATATGAGATTATTTGTGATCTGAAAGCCTCTTTCTTTTTGTTAATGCTGTTCTGGTCGACGTTGGGAAAGGCCAAGGTCAGAGCATATTTCTTCAGTGAAGAAATCTCTTCCTCCATGGTGTCCTGGAGGGTTGAGAAGTCGTACAAATGGAGATCAAAACTAGACACCAGGAAGACCTGAGAAGACGCCGCACCTTGTTTTTCAAGTTCTGTTGGAAAAGGAATACAGGTTGAACTTAATGGGGTTAGAAATCTTTTCGGCCTCTCCCTGAGGTTGAAAAAGGTGCCAACACTCTGGAAGACATCCTGCGTAGTCCCTGTCCCGAAGAAAGGACGACCCAGCGCTCCAAAAGACTTCAGACCTGTGGCTCTAACGTCACACGTCATGAAAATCTTCGAGAGGATGGTCCTGGAGCACCTCAGGCCCTTGGTGCGTGACTGCCTGGACCCACTGCAGTTTGCGTACCAGACCGACATCGGCGTGGAGGACGCCATCATCTGCCTGCTTCACAGAGCTTACACACACTTGGAGAGGCCGCAGAGCATGGTTAGGATCATGTTCTTCGACTTCTCCAGTGCTTTCGACACCGTCCAGCCAGTCCGGCTGGCGGAGAAGCTCCAACTGATGAAGGTGGATCCTGACATGGTGGCATGGATTTCAAACTACCTCACGGACAGGCCGCAGTATGTCAGGCTGCAACACTGCTTGTCAGATGTGGTGACCAGCAACACCGGCACACCCCAGGGAACTGTACTTTCACCATTTTTGTTCTCCCTCTACACCTCGGATTTCTGCTACAACTCCCGAGCATGCCATCTGCAGAAGTTCTCTGACGACTCCTCCATTGTTGGATGCATCACAGACAATAGGGAGGAAGAGTATAGGGAACTAGTTGAGAACTTTGTGGGATGGTGTGACGGGAACCACCTTCAGCTCAACACCGGGAAAACCAAGGAGCTGGTGGTGGACTTCCGGCGCAGAAAGAGCACCCCAATACCTGTTTCCATAAACGGGGAGGAGGTGGAGATGGTGGACACCTACAAGTTCCTTGGGGTGCACCTGAACAATAAATTAGACTGGTCAGACAACACTGAGGCCCTCTACAGGAAGGGACAGAGTAGGCTGTTCTTCCTGAGGAGGCTCAGGTCTTTCAATGTGTGCACTAGGCTACTACAGATGTTCTACCAGTCTGTGGTAGCCAGTGCCACCTTCTTTGCTGTAGTGTGCTGGGGAGGAGGCATCGGAGCGGAGGTGCCAGCAAGCTGAATAAGCTGGGGAGGAAGGCGAGCTCTGTGGTGGGGATGAAGCTGGACTGTGTGGAGGCTGTGATTGAGAGGAGGATGAGGGGGAAGCTGCAGGCGATCATGGACAATCCCTCTCACCCTCTCTACGCTGAGCTGAGGCAACTCAGGAGCACATTCAGCCACAGACTCTCTCAGCCACGTGCCTCAAAGCGCTTGGGGGGCTCTTTCATCCCATCAGCTATCAGACTTTATAACACCTCAACCCCCCGCTCCCAACGTCCCCAAAGTCCCAACAGCTCCTTTTTCCCGACCTGATTAAGGTCTAAACCCCACACCTAAGGACTGCACCTATTGTTAACCTTGTTATTTGTTATTTATTTGATAAATGTTTCGATTACTTCAGGGTCCCTGCACATTTGGCACATTTATATTTATACTTATATTTATATTATACCTCATATTTCATCATACTTATTTATTTACTTAACACACAGGTCACCTACAAACGGAGAGTTACATGTATATAGTATGTTTATTTTATCTTATCTTTATCTTATTAAAATAGTTTTGTACTATAGTTTTATTTTAAATTAGTAAATGTATTGTATATATACTGTTTTTTCGCACCTCTCTTTTCCCACTGTACTGCTGGTCACCTGTGAATTTCTCCTGTTATGAACCATTGATACTTTGTTTCTGAATTGTTTTGTTTTGTTTTGACATGATTCTGTATTTTATTTGTGGTCAAGGAAATATAATTTGCTTTTGTCAATCAGACCAGCATGCGTGGCTAGAGATGTTGATTGGTGATTGGCCCATTCCTGATTACACGCAGTATAAAGCGCAGAGAATTACGCGCAGAGGGGGCTTGACTCTACCAGCGCCGATCCGCGCCCGTGGATGCCCTATCGTTTGGACGCCACATCTATTCCAGAGCTTTCGTGGACGTCGTGTTTTTTGGAACGCCAACACCTTCATCTCCTCCCTCGTGACGCGGACGTCTCTTCACCCCCTCCGCTCTCGTGGACGCCTGGGTTTTTTGTATCGTTTGGACACTCTTCGCTTCCTCCCTCGTGATGCCCTATCCTTTGGACGCTCTCCGACGCGTCGCGATGGACTTTGTGTTTAGGGAACCGTGTAATCTTTGATGTAACTTTGTGGATAATAACATGTCTAAATAATTCAGTTGAAGATAAATATCGGTAACTCATCTATGACTCTCTGTCTGCCTTTGCTGCCACTTTTGACACGTAACATAATTGGGGGCTCGTCCGGGAACTGAACCGGTTTTGATGAGTCTTTGGCATTAAGCAATTTTGAGAATTCAATTGGAATCCAACTCACTCAACTGATTATCATGGCAGCAGCAGTGCAAGAGTTTTTGGAGTTACCTACTGTTACGGGTCTGCAGGAGTTAAAAAAAACGGACTTGTTGGAAGTTGCAAAATCGCTGAACCTAGTTAAGGTTAATGCAAGCTACACAAAAGCTCAGATTGCCAAGTTAATAGCACAACATTTGTATGATGAGTCTTTGTTCACAGGTGAAGATTTAGCTCCGTTTGTAGACGTTGATGGTGACCCTCAACCTAAGCCTAGCTCTGAAACTGAGTTAAAAATTCGCCTAATTCAGTTGGAGAATGAAAGACAAAAAGAAGAAAGGCAGTTTGAACTGGAGAAATTGAGATTGGAAGGAGACAGAGGATAGAGAAAAAGAAAGAGAAAGACATGAAAGAATGGAAAAAGAACGAATGTTGATTGAACGAGAAAGAATTGGACTGGAAAGAGAAAAATTAGAAAAACAACTTGAGTTGGCAAAGCTAGAGAAAGCAGAACCATTAAGGGGAAATAGATTCAGTGCTAGCAGAGAAGTGAGGTTAGTGCCTCCTTTTGATGAGCTGGAGGTTGACAAATATTTTCAGCATTTTGAAAAAGTGGCTGAGTGTTTAAAGTGGCCTACAGAATATTGGCCCTTGATGCTGCAAAGTGTGATAAAAGGAAAAGCACAACGAGCCTATTCAGCTTTGTCTGTTGATGATGCCTCAAGTTATGATGTGGTTAAGCAAGCCATTTTGACAGCTTACGAGCTGGTTCCAGAGGCATATAGGCAGAAATTTCGTGGTCTCAGAAAGACTGATGACCAGACATATGGTGAATTTGCTCATGACAAAGAGGTGTTCTTTGAGCGTTGGTGTGCATCTAAAGCTGTCAATAATGATGTAAGATTGGTGAAAGACTTGATGCTGGTTGAGGAATTTAAGCGGTGTGTTAAGGATGATATTAAGTCTTATCTTGATGAGAAAGATGCGTCCACACTACGTGAAGCTGCTAAGTTTGCAGATGAGTATTCACTCACGCACAAATCTAAGTTTGGGTCTCATGATCGGCTATATCCACCTAAGAAGAGTGGTAGTAAACCATACTTCGCACATGCCACGGATGTTAGGGAGAGAAGTGCTTATATTAAGAACAAGTTCAGTGACACCAAGAAAGAGGCCCCCACAGGCCCTATTTGTCATTATTGTAAGAAACCAGGTCATGTTCTGTCTGAGTGCCTAACTCTTAAAAGAAAGCAGGAAAAAGAGGCCTCGCCTAACGCTTTGGTGAACTCTTTGACAGAGATGCCTATTGAGTGTGGTTCAATGGAATCATGTTGTCCTGACATTGCTAAAAAAGCTGAGTCATCTGATCTTCTGAGGGAAGAGTTCCTTCCTTTTGTGTCTGAGGGATTTGTTTCTTCAAGTGAAAATTCTGCTCCTCAACCCATTCGAATTCTCCGCGATACTGGGGCTTCCCAGTCGCTTTTGTTAGGAGAGGCATTGCCCTCCTGTGACAATGAAGACACTGAAATGGGTGACTTCATTCTTGTTCAGGGGATTGAGGGGAGAATTGTAACTGTACCTCTGCACTCTGTGTTTCTGAAGTCAGACTTAGTAACAGGACAAGTTAAAGTGGGGCTTATGTCCAGCCTCCCTATCAAAGGTATTTCTCTTTTACTCGGCAACGACCTAGCTGGTGGGAAAGTTGTCCCCTCGGTTCAGTTAACCTCTAAGCCGAGCGCTGAAGATGAGTCTAATTTAGACATTGATATTTTCCCTTCATGTGCAGTGACTCGAGCTATGGCCAAAAAGGCAACAGAAGAGGAGGACTCTGTGCAATCTAGCACTTTGTTAAAACAAGACCATGATCCTTCAGAGCAGGGGTCAGATCGTGGCTCTAGTAAGAGTTCAAGTTTTGATGAGCTGTCGGATACATTTCTTAGCACAGTCTTTGAGAAGTACAGTGGTAAGTCACCACAAGACACTGGGAACGATGTACAAGTGTCTGATGATTTATCTTTGTCAAGAAAGCAATTGATCACTGAGCAAAGCCGTGATCCAGAGATTGCTGGATTGAGAGAAAAAGCTCTCCCAGATGACGAAATTGTCAAAGTACCAGTTGGTTATTATCTTAAAGATGGGGTTTTGATGCGGAAATGGCGTCCCCCTGATGTTCCTGCCAATGAAGATTGGGCAGTCGTCCATCAGGTTGTCGTACCTAAAGTGTACAGGAAGGACATACTTACTATGGCACATAGCTTACCTCTAGGTGGCCATCTTGGTGTTAACAAGACTGTTAACAAGGTGATGAAGCAATTCTTCTGGCCAGGTTTGCGCAAAGATGTTGCAACCTTCTGTCGCACTTGTCACACTTGCCAAGTGGTGGGTAAACACCAGTTAGACCCTCCTGTAGCACCATTGAAACCGATCCCAGCCTTTGGTGAACCTTTCTCCCGGGTTATTGTGGATTGTGTAGGACCTTTACCCAGGACAAGAACTGGAGATGTGTACACTCTGACTATCATGTGTGCCTCAACAAGGTTCCCTGAAGCAATTCCACTTAGGAATATCAAAGAAGTTACTATTTCTAGGGCCTTAAAAAAGAAGAGAAGAATAGGGAAAAAGAGAAAGAGGAAGGAAAAGACTAGAGAAAAGAAAGAGAGAAGAAGGAAAAAGAAAGGAAAAGAAAAGGAAAAAAACAGAAGGAAGAATAAGGGAAGGAAAAAAAAAAAGAAAAGGGAAACAGAAACAAGATTGTTAAACTGGAGTTTAATCTTGCAAGAGTATGATATGGTAATCAAGCATATCAAGGGTAAAGATAATGTCATTGCTGATTGTCTATCTCGGTGTTAAGATGTTGAAATTGTAGATAGACCTGTCTGAAAATTGTGATCTATCGGATCAAAATTTTCCCTTTTAAGGGGGAAGGTGTTATGAACCATTGATACTTTGTTTCTGAATTGTTTTGTTTTGTTTTGACATGATTCTGTATTTTATTTGTGGTCAAGGAAATATAATTTGTTTTTGTCAATCAGACCAGCATGCGTGGCTAGAGATGTTGATTGGTGATTGGCCCATTCCTGATTACACGCAGTATAAAGCGCAGAGAATTACGCGCAGAGGGGGCTTGACTCTACCAGCGCCGATCCGCGCCCGTGGATGCCCTATCGTTTGGACGCCACATCTATTCCAGAGCTTTCGTGGACGTCGTGTTTTTTGGAACGCCAACACCTTCATCTCCTCCCTCGTGACGCGGACGTCTCTTCACCCCCTCCGCTCTCGTGGACGCCTGGGTTTTTTTGTATCGTTTGGACACTCTTCGCTTCCTCCCTCGTGATGCCCTATCCTTTGGACGCTCTCCGACGCTCCGTGGTCGCGATGGACTTTGTGTTTAGGGAACCGTGTAATCTTTGATGTAACTTTGTGGATAATAACATGTCTAAATAATTCAGTTGAAGATAAATATCGGTAACTCATCTATGACTCTCTGTCTGCCTTTGCTGCCACTTTTGACACGTAACACTCCCAAGGGGGATTAATAAAGGACTATCTTATCTTATCTTATATACTAAGATATGTGAATTGCTATTCAGTAAGCGCCTCAATTTGCCATCTACACAACGCATACTTTTTTCCGTTCATATTATTCTAGAAATAAATGTCACAACATTGTGGTCTAAATTGTTCCAAGCTTGTGTTTGTGGTTGCTTCCTGCAGTCAACATTTGTTCTAGTCCGGGGAATACGGTTATAAATAAATGTAGGGGGAATAAATGTAAAAGAAATGGATAATTTTACAAACACGGTAGAAATTAATATATAAAATAAATACATAGACGCAGTTATAGGAAAATATCACCTTAACAGTTATTTAGTAATTTCTTTATAAGGTGGACACATTTATCTATTAATTTATACTTTCATAATGTCCTCAATGCCTTGTTACAAAGCTGACTAATACAACCTACAATAATATAACATTAAACTTGATCCCTACAATTATAGCTGGGATAAGCCCAAATATAAAATAACGATACAATATCAATATGTATCATTATTTTCGAAATTAACCATCATATATGCACTTACATTGTGTTGGTTTGTTGATGTTGATGCTTTGGAAGTTGATTCTGTGAGAGCGTCTCTAAAAGACTGAATGTGAATATGACAGGAAAGGCCCTATAAGAGCAGGCAAAGGGTAGGAGGGGCCTCTGAGATGATGGTCAACACACGTGGTTTCCAAGAAACCCCGTCTGGAGGAGGGAAACACAGCTGAAATTAAAAGACAGTTCATTCATCTATGTGGCCTTTAGTAATTTGTTTAAAAACAAATAGCTACAAATTATTATCATTATTGGTAGGCCCTATATATAATAATACAACAATGCTTTATTAATAAACAGGTTATTTATATTATGTTATGTTACATTAACAATGATTACTATAGATCTGTTTTAGGGCCAGGTCATGTTTTTCTCCCTGAATGTAAAGTTAATTATATTATGATATATAGTTATATGAAACAATGGGTAGTAAAGAATAAAGCAGTTGAGAATTCGACTCTGCCTGTATGACGAGGTGCGTCAGACACGCGTACACACACAGAGTTATTGCAGGTCTGGACAATCGGTCTCTGGTACATTTATGTTATATGAATACCAGTTAAAATGCAAAAACATATATGCCTAAGAATCAGTGGGAACTAGACATGATAATGTATACATAAGGTGAGCCAGAGACAGTTCAGAAAGGGAGTAACAAGGTTTGATTTTCAATAAGAATAAAATATATTTTGGTAATTTGATGATGATGATGCTTTGGAAGAGGATTTGGTACAAGAGTCTTCTCAAAAAAATTGCATTGAGTAATCAGTGGTGCACAGGTTATTCCAGCCATTACCACACAGACTCGGGAACCCACATGGCAGCATGGATCACCTGCTCTATGCACTAATGTACTCAAAACTCTGCAATAAACCGGTTTAAACATTGCCATCCTATATCCTGGAATTGGAGGAGCTAACCTAGGTGGCGTGTAGCAAAGGGCATTGCTCAAGGATGAATGTTAAAGTAAAAGGAAAGCCCATATCAGAGCAGGGTTAGGAGGGGCCTCTGAGATTATGGTCAACACACGTGGTTTCCAAGAAACCACGGCTGGAGGAGGGAAACACAACTGAAACTAGTAGCAGTTGAGAATTCGACTCTGCCTGTATGACGAGGTGCGTCAGACACGCGTACACACACACAGTTATTGTAGGTCTGGACTATCGGTCTCTGGTACATTTATGTTATATGAATACCAGTTAAAATGCAAAAACATATATGCCTACATACCGATATCCATTTGTGTGTGCATTGAAATGTATTTGTGAGAAGAGAGTAATTTATATATAAATCACAAAATACATTTGTGAATCCTTCTCTGTGCATTCATTATTAATGAGACGGTTCTGACCCCATATTTTTCTAGTTTCAGTTTTGTTTTCCTCGTCCAGCCGTGGTTTCTTGGAAACCACGTGTGTTAACTATTATCTCGAGGCCCCTCCTACCCACTGCCTGCTCTTAGGAGCTTTCCTGTCACATTCACATTCTGTCTTTTAGAGACGCTTGTACCGGATCAACTTTCAAAGCATCCACATTAACAAAGGAACAAAATGTGAGGACTGCCCTCGAAGTGAATATATGATTGAAAACATCTATAGGAATGATAACCTAACCCTAACTCTGATGTTGATTCTCAGGAGTTCCCAGAAGAGCAGCTGCCCTCCAAATGCAGTTTCATCAACTTCATCAAAAGGACCCAACCTAAAGTGAGTAGTGGTTGAAATAAGTCTAACACCTGTCTGAGTCTCTTGTGGAGGAGCACTGGGTCTTCTCCAGTACTGGACACTGGTTGATCACAGATATTTACTAATTGTGGTTTGAGTCCAATTTAATATTAAAAAATTGCAGGTTGTATTAGTAAGCTTAGAAGCAAGGAATTGAGGACACTGTCAATGTATAGTCCAATGGATGGATATGTAAAACCATTTAACGGACTGAATAGCAGAATGGCTAGATGAAAACATTTTTATTTTCTTCTTCATTTGTAGATATATTTATTTATGCACATTTACATCCGCTTGTGTTCACCTATACATTTATTTTTGCAAATTAAATGTATAACTCATTTATTTATACCCTTATTCCCTGTACTAATATTGTAAAAAGGAAAAAGACACAAAAACAACCACAATGGTTGTGTTGTGACATTTATTTCTAAAATAAATACAACCAATATATAAATACAATCATATCTCAGTAAATGACCAATAGTAAAACAGAGCGGAACATGACTGTGTTTCCCTTTCTGTGTAGTTGAGTGTTTCTCCCTGACCTCCCAGGCAAAATAATAATAACTTGATAATAACTTAATTTTTCTGAATATTTTGAATAATATGAATAATTCTTATTCTTAAAGGAATGCCAAGGAATCCAAAGTGGTAGCAGATATTAAAAAGGCCATTGAAAACAAGGACTTTTTGTTGGCTGCATCAATAACACAAAAGTATTTGGAAGACACAAATAATATTCCACTGAACATTGCTGTCACAGGAGAGAGTGGAGTTGGAAAGTCCACATTTGTTAATGCCTTCAGGGGGATAGACAACACAGATGAGCGAGCGGCGCCTACTGGTGAGGTGGAAACGACCATGAAGCCTGAGGCTTACCCACATCCAACATACCCAAATGTTACATTATGGGATCTCCCGGGAATCGGAACGACCAGATTCCCAGCTGATCAGTACATGAAGCACGTTGAGTTTGAAAAGTTCGATTTTTTTATCCTCGTATCAGCTATTCGCTTCAATGAGAATGATGCCAAGCTGGCTAAAGAGATCAAGAAAATGGGCAAGAAGTTATTCTTTGTCCGCTCTAAGATTGACCATAATCTACGTGATGCGCAAAGGAGTCAGAGGGAGTACAATGAAGAAAAGATGCTTCAGAAAATCAGGGAATACTGCATTCAAGGTTGGCTTTTCTGAGTTATTATAGTGACTGTGAATGTGAATTATTTCCACATTTTTCAAAGGAGCCACACAAATGTATGACCACATTAAGTTCAACATGTATTCCATTTCCAACAGGACTTGAAAAACAAGGTGTGGAGTCTCCTCAGGTCTTCCTGGTGTCTAGTTTTGATCTCCATTTGTACGAGTTCCCCGCCCTCCAGGACACCATGGAGAGGGAGCTTCCTTCACACAAGAGAGATGTCCTGATCTTAGCCCTTCCCAACATCTGCAAAAGCACCATTAACAAGAAGAAAGAGGTATTCCGTTCACAAATATGGCACTATGCTTTACTGTCTGCAACTGTCGCAGCTGTACCTATCCCAGGGATTTCCATTATGGTTGATGTAGGCATTCTGGTCAAGGTTCTTCAAGGCTATTTGTTTGGGTTTGGTCTTGATAAAATGTCGTTGGAGAAATGTTCCAGTGCGACAAATACACCTTTAGATGAATTAAGGGCAATGTTGAATTGTATTTGTTCTGGAAAGGATGTAACAAAAGAGCTTGTTCTTTTAATGCTGAAATCAACTACAGTTGCTCTGATTGGTTTGGCAGTAGAGGAAGGTTCCAGATGGATTCCTTTTATTGGAATCCCAATAGCGGCTGCACTTTCTTTCACTACAATTTACACGTTTTTGAGTTCTATTCTTAACAAGCTATCTGTTGACGCAGAAAATATTGTGACGAAGGCATTGGCCATTAAGTAATGTCAGGTCATGCTCTAGCGTTTAGCAATGAGGAACAATGAACGCTTCAATTAAAACAAACCTTTTAAAACGCAATAAGAGAAAACTAAATTCAATAGTCATTAGTAAAAAGTGTTTTTATTCATTCCTCACGAGTTTAGTTTAATTACTGGTGAACCATGAAATTGGGAAAATTATTGGTTATAATGGTTTTAACGGTTATGATATGTCCAAGCATGTATTATCCATAGCAGGGCTAACGGGGCCGGTGCCCAGGGGCCCGGGGCCACGACAGGGCCCTGAACCCAAAGGCCAATGGTAATATAATAATTATATTGATGATTAGATATTTTTTACAGTCATTGGACGAGAAAATGTATTGACATTTTGTTATATTATAATAGATAACAGCTTTGTAACAATTTCTGCTAGTGAAATGGATAACAATGAGGCATAACAAGAGCAAATCTTATTTCTCTTGTCTTTCTATTTCATCTCATTATCAATTACCATGATACATTTAACTTACTTTTTTGTTTGATCTGATGCCATGTTCAATTGTATTTCTTTTAGCCAATTAATGGAGCGATTATTTTTGTATTTTTTTATTTCTTACATTTGTATTAAGATGGATTAAACCATGACAAGGTTTTGTGATTATTAGCCTACAGCAACAAATGAGACACAATCGCTAGCAGTTTGTCATGCTTTTCAAGCACTTTGTCATGCATTTCAACTTTTTCCACACAAATTTCCCAACAAACACTGTAAAGACTGGTCTCAGGACGCAACCCATATTTTGCAACAGCAATTTGATCAAACATTGAATCAATTCAGCTTGGTAAAGGGAGTAATGTACATATTTCTGCCCACATGATCTATACATATTACCGTCCACGCTTCGCGTCGGTGTCCGGTTTGCCCTGCCGGGGCTTTTAGCTTACTGTTTTAGCTTAACCCTTATAAGGTGTTCGGGTCTGTGGGACCCGTTTTCAGTTTTTAGCTTTATAAAAGTGATACAAATAATTATTTTTTTGAACTAAGATTCATTGGCTTTGGCTCATTTTCTGTGAGGAACATAAATCAGAAAACATTTTCAAGGACCCCCCCCCCTGTATACCCCCCCATCACATTTATATTACACACAGGGTGTTCGGGTCCAATGGACCCGGAGCTAGTTTAAGTGTGGAAATCATAGGTTCTGTGCACCCTCATTTTCCCTTTCTCCTCTCTGTGTGTGTGTGTGTGTGTGTGTGTGTGTGTGTGTGTGTGTGTGTGTGTGTGTGTGTGTGTGTGTGTGTGTGTGTGTGTGTGTGTGTGTGTGTGTGTGTGTGGAGAGTAAAGCAGGTGAATGGGCCCTTGGTGTGAGCACCCACTGTTCCGGCACAAGGTTGCAATATTGGAGCACCCAACACTATCTACACCCATATTCCCACACATTTCACCCTCTGTCTTGCGGGAACCAAGCTTGGGGATCTGACACTATAAAAAATCTCTGTCAGCGTGGTTCCATACCACAACTGATCAAGATGGCAAAGCGATTCTCTGTTCAGACTGCCTTACAGTTGATATTTGAAGAGACAGAGGGTTTTGATGGTGATGCAGAGGAAACAGTTTCAGAAAGTGAGGATAACATTTCTGAAAATTCAGAGTCTGACACTGAGTTTGAAGAGGAGGATCAGCATCAGCCAGCTCCGAAACGTAAAAGACAAATACACAATATGCATGATACATAATAATATAAAACACAATATACATGCAACCAGTGCAAAAAATACATATGCAATACACACACAGTGAGACTCTGCCCCTCATGTGTGGTATAGACTGATATACCTATAATGGCTGTGTTCAAAGGCTTTAATGTGTTGTTCAGACAGATGTTACTGCGTATGTTTCAATTTCTAATGATGTTGAACATTTCCCAGTTATGCCTGTTTTATGATGCATTTCCTTATTTTATTACATGCTAATACGAAAATAAACAAAAACGAGTGGCACCTCTATTCATAAATGTGATTTAACAAAGGTAAAGGGAACAAATTTAACATAGGTGTTGTTTATATTACTTGCAATTGGGTTGAAGTAACCATTTGGTGAGTATTTAAAAAAAAAGTTAGATTATGTTGAATTAAAAGGCCTAAAATGCAATGGGTCCACCAGACCCAGCAGCACCTCCTGTGTAACAAAAAAACGAACACCCTATGAGGGTTAATAAGGTGACGAGTGGATTTTAATCACAGTATCTCACTGCTCTGTGCCTCTGTCTACATATGACATAACTGTAATATTTAATATGTAAACTATTTAATTTGTAATCTGAGAGTTCGGAGAAGGACCATAAGTGCATTTAGTTAATTGGGCGAGATGTCCAATTTCTAGGCCCGATGCATAGGGTGTTGTGATTGGTCAGGGCATGTAGGGGAAATTCACACATAATGGAAATATAACCTGAATTCTTTGTCAAACCAATTGTAATTACGTGTTTGCAAGTGATAATAAAGTCTTTATCTTTTAAATCTTTATCTTTCTCTACTGCTCGTATTTTGTTGAAGGGTTTAAGTATTTTTAACAGTCACTCATAGAGAGCGCGTGGATTCATTATTTTCATTTTTTATTCTAACAGATTCTAGCTTTACAACAATTATAGCCACTGTTATGGATAATAATTAAGCACGACAGTAAAAAATTACATGACTTTGTCTGGCTGACTTTCTTTCATCTCATCAATATTCATGATATGTTGAAATTACTTATTGTATATGTTGTGAAAAGAAGTTTAATAGTAATTTCATTTGCCAATTGGAAATGTCATTTTCTTGTTTTATTTTGGAACAGTTGGTTTATGACCAAAAAAAAATAAGCATGAACATTTAAAATTTAATTTAAAAAAAAGTGAATATTAGCCAATTTAAGCTTGGAAACCACAAATCAACATTTGACGAGTAGAAATGGGTCACGTCTTAGAAGTTTCTGCATTCATTTTTTTTCGTATAGCACCACAAGATATTAATTATTGAACAAGATATCATTGCATCATTTCCTTTTCTTTTTTTCTGCAATGATATTTTTGGGGTATTTTACTACGCAATGTGTCCGGTCAGATTAAAGAGAATGACATAAATAAGATGCAAGTACTGCAATGATTAAGGATATCCATTAGCTGTAGTGATATCTTAGCATAAAATATAACAGTTCATTCACTCTCTTTGAGTGATTATATGTCAGGTTATGTGCGGTTACAATTTACTGGCCTGGAGAAAGGATGCCAATTGAAACAAATATTTAATCAATTTTTTTCCCCACGCCATGTTTCAGCTGTAGCCAACCTAAAGCAAACTCACAGTCACAAGATGAACAAAACATTTATATTACGGGTTACGGTCCATGTAGAGTTTATATAATTCTAAAGATACTTTGTTGAAGGGGAGTTTAAAGCGGCATTTAGGCCTATTTGTCAAGATTATCTTGATAGACAAAATATATTCATGAAACGAACAAAAAAACACAAAAGCTGTGTTCGAAATCGTTCCCTATCATGGATGTAGTGCACTAAATAGGGTGCACGCCATTTTGTAGGGTGTTCGAATTCTCAGTGGTCCACCATATAGGGCACTATATAGTGAACTTAAAATAGGGTACATAGATGTACCCTACATGTTACTCCCGTATACCACAATGCAATGCGGTCGTGTTTTCCCGGAGGAGAAGAAGAAGCTGAATAACCGCGAAAACGAATACATTTAATGATGGAGTCTCCGGCTTTCGTTTAGAAATGTCAACAATTTATTTGGGATTTAACATAGAATATTTAACATTCAAAATGAATTAAACAAGGAAATGTAACATTCAACATCAATACAACCTCCAGCTTTCGTCGAGTGACCGGTTTGTTTACATGATGTTGGCGCATCTGTCTGCGTCACACAAATACCCGGCGCATTTACTGACGCAAATGACGTTTAGAAATCTTAAGCGTAGTGTCCGAATTCTCGTTTGTTCGTTCCCTAAATAGTGCACTATATCATGGACACTATATAGGGAATAGTGAGTGAGTGGATAGGGAACGATTTCGAACACAGCTAAAAACACATAAGTGCAGCCTTTATGCGCATGCTCGCCTCTTCTTCTTATTTCATTTCTTCTTGATTTCTGTACCAGAAGCAGCGCCCCTTATGGGCCTGGAATGTGTACTACAGCGTTTGTACAGATCTACCCGGTTTCGCTTGGCTTCGTCTTTACGGAGATACTTCGAAACCGGATAGATCGAAACCGTAACGGTTTCGCCCGTTTCGGCTTCGTGTGAACGGGGCCTTATACCTTCATTCCCTATACTTGTTTCGCCGCGTCCTGCTTCACGGCCCAACACCCCCATCTAGTGGCCACTGGACGCCATTGGTCCTCATTCTCCCGACACACCTATCGGCAATCTGCAATCTCCATTCCCTACTTCAGCCGGGGATCTCCAATCAGCCGGCGGCCGCCAGTTCGTCGTTTACAACTTCCCAGTTCGTATCGGTCCTACCAGCATTTACCAAGAATAGTTCGTTTTCCCTGTTCTCCTCGTAACTCTCTTCCCTAGTTCTCCGTCCGTCACTCTGCCTATGTCGACGAACCCCTGCCTGACTCTCTGCCTTTCGCCGATGCCTCGCCCGATAGTTGCCTTTCGCTGATTCCTTGACTGCCTGCCTGTCGTCGAGTTCTTGCCTGCCTGACTCCCTGTTACCGGATCGCCTGCCTGACTACCGCTTGCCTAGCCCCAGCTTGTCGTTTACCCCTTATCCCAATAAATCCCTCTTCCTTTCACTCCGTCTCTGCCTCCCTGTGTCGAGGATTTGGGTCCCCTCGACCTGTCCCTTAACAATACTAGAATAAATATTGAAAGCAGGGAGACACACAAACACAACTTGTGATGGTTTGTGACATTCATTTCTAGAATTAAAATGAATGGAAACAGGTAGGTCCATCAGAATTTTCTGAATTATATGAATATTTCAAGATATAAATACTATTGCATTGAACATTTCTGTCACAGCAGAGTGGAGTTGGATAGTGACATTTGTTAATGCCTTCTGGGGGATGGACCACACAGATTAGAGTGCGGCCCCTACTGATGGAAAGGAAACGACCATGTGGCCTGAGCCTTACACCGGGATCCCACCGGACGCGTACGCGCCGCGGAACGGCCGCGTCCTCTGCCCTGCGTCCATTCCTACCGGGCGCGTAACGGCAGCGTAGCGCTGCCTTGCGAGCCAGCCGTATTCACGCGACATCACGCGATCACGCGATAATCCTAAACCTAATGTACTCACCTTCCACTCCCAAAACTATTGCAATTAAATGCCACGCTTTGTCCTTTCTGACATTTTCCTTATAAAAAGGATGATTTGGTACATAAATGACTTCATGTTGCTGAACTTCGACAATGAGTCTCTCGTCGTCCATGTTGCCGACCCTCTGAGACCCACCGGTCATGACGTAATAATGTTGATGTGAAGTTACATGAGCTGAGTATTGTGTTTTATTTTGAAAATTGACCGGATGCTCTATGGCTTTTACTTTTCACTTCCTGCCCGGCTCGACCTGCTCTGTCGAAATTGACGCGGTTTAGCAGCGGCTCGCGGCAAAAATAGAATTGGACGGAAAGATAGCGCCGCGGCGCGGCACGCCGCTCCTGGGACGCTGCTGAAACGTTCCGCGGCGCGCCCGGTGGAAATGGTCTCATTGATTATAGTGGAAACGATCAGCAGCGGTGACCGCGGCGCAGCCGTCCCGCGGCGCGTACGCCTCCGGTGGAATCGAGCCTTCACCCACATCACTCCAAGTGCCCCTGACTGCAGCCCGCAGATCGAGGAGGGGCTAAATGTGGGCGGGCTTAAACGTTTAACCCCGCCCACATTTAAGGAAAATTCCGCGCAGCATCATGGACTCAGACGGAAATACGAGTCCATGATACTGCGCGCTTTTCTGCCTAGAGGTAAGTTGCCGCTCTCTGTTCGTGTACATTGCTTGCTATGGGCCAGAAAAATACCTTGATACTTGTCTTTGTCAAACATTTATGGAAGCTTTTTTTTTTTTCTTCTTTACAGATCAAAATTTCTTGCCTTGGGTGAAAATAAAAATCAATGATGCAAAGTCTTCTGTCTTTGGTTTATTTGAATTAGCTAATATAATTGAGTATACGAAATAATATGTCTCTATACTAAAATAGACATTTGAAATGACAAGTTAAAAGTAGGAATGTCTCAGTCTATCAAATGCATGAACCTTTTTCCATATTACCGGTAAGTCATTGTGCTGTGCTGTGCTGTATTGATGTTTGAGAATGTGCTGCCGGATCTCCGCCACCAGATGGCGCCCGAGAGGGTAAAACCATGATACTGAGTCAATGATGCTGGGCGGAATTTTCCTTAAATGTGGGCGGGGTTAAACGTTTAAGCCCGCCCACATTTAGCTCCTCCTCGATCTGCGAGCTGCAGTCAGGGGTTACTCCATCCATCCAATATACCCAAATGCTACATTATGGAATCTCCCGGGAGTTCGAACCATCCAATTCCCAGCCTACCTGGAGTAGGCGCTGTTTCTTTCATCATTGCTTCAGAGAGCATCGCTTCAGCTGATCACTTCAGAGAGCATGATTCTTTGCTTTGTCCGCTTTGACAACAGTAGGCCTATAGGTGATGTGATGCATTCGTTAATGACGGCCGATCTACTGACAGAATTTTTTTCAGATTTCAGCATTGGTCATTCACTCATGTCAGTAAATTCTTTAGCCGTGTAACAAATAACGCTGAAACCTAAAAAAAAAATAACATTTTAAATTGCAATAGGGGAAAACGTAAAAAAATATCAAATCCCCAACATGTATGACATATTTACACGCATACAATTGTTTTGAAAAAGCATGTCATTATACCTGATATGTTAAATACTTACTTTGACAAGCAAAGAACAATTTATTGTGGAAAAAACATGCTTGCAACTTTACCTTGCTTCTCTCTATCACAGCCTAGGGTGCTTCCTGAATTGATGGTTGACAACAAATGTGTACAGTTGCCTTAATACAGCAGGCTCGATCAACTTACTGGCTCATACCCACTCTCCCCCAATATGAATTGTTTGTTCATCTTGTGAGTTTACCTTAAGTACAGGTGAAACATTACATTGGGAAATTATTGGTTACATTTTTGTTTTAATGGGCATCCTTTGCTCAGGCCAGTAAATGGTAACCGGACGTAACCTGACGAAAAGTCACTCAAAGAGAATGGCGGAGACAATGAATGAACTGTTAGATATTTTACTACAGCCAATAGATAACATTAAGCATTAGGCCTACAGTAACTAGGCCTACTTACATCTTATTTCTGTCTTCCTCTTTCATCTCATCATCAATAATATGGTTTAATAGCCTCCGTATTTTATATAGGCCTATATGTTGTGAAATGTAGGCCTATATATTTTAATTTCATGCCAAGTTCAATTGCATTTCCGTTAGCCAATTAATGGACGGATTAAATTCTGATATGTGCATTGTTTTTCTTGGATAGCTTGCTTTGTATACAAAAAAAAAAAAAGTATTTTCCCTAAAGAACAGCAAAATAACTTGGTTATGTTCAAGGTTAGGGTAAGCCCTCCCTCCCTAAAAAGTGGCTTTCTGGTGGAAGCACTGAAGGCTAAACTCATATTATGTGCGTTGCGCGCTCTGCTTATGTGTCGGCCGGGGCGTGCGGATCAATTTTTTTTATCAATAATGCCAACCGTGCGAATAATTAAGAGAACAACATATAGGATAGGCCTGCCTATTTATGCAGGTCTTTGGGCCAACTTTATTAAACTCCAATGATTGCCTGGTTTGCAATGCGCTGTTGACGACTGCATCGTTTTACAGGATTATGATGTCCAAAGGTGCGGAGCAAAAATGTGAAGCGGATGGGAGCTTAATCCGGTCGTCTTTCGGGAAGATAGATGACTGACGGTTTGCAAAGCGGAGTCTTTGCTTTCGGACTTGTACAATCTAGGAACAACTGAATGGGCAGCAGTGGATGGTTTTACTCAGATTTATTTTCTAGTTTTGATAAGCATGTGGCGACCACGCGTTTTGATTGTTCGTCTGTTTAGAATTACTTTCATGGCAATATTTAAAAGATAGGCCTAAATAAGACTTCAACAGGGACATGGCGAAGCTTCTGCTGCATATTGGTAAGGCTATATTTCTGTAAAAATGTAGGTCTATTTCCGAATTAAAGTGTATATTTGTTTGGTTAAACTTTTAACTAGTGCACCCAATTTTCTCCTCTTGCCAATTGCTCCTATTTCCCCTTCTCTCTTCTGCTCTCCCCCTCAATCTCTCTCTTCCCTTTTCTTCCATCCCACTCATTCTCTCTTCTCTTCTCCCCCTCTATCTCATCCTGTCCCACTCCCCCTCCCTTCCCCCCTACTCCTCCTCCCCTCTCCCCTCCCTTCCCCTCTCCTCTCCCACTCCTCTCCCACTCCTCTCCTACTCCTCTCCTCTTCTCTCCCACTCCTCTCCTCGCCTCTCCTCTCCCACTCCTCTCCTACTCCTCTCCTCTTCTCTCCCACTCCTCTCCTCGCCTCTCCTCACCCACTCCTCTCCCACTGCTCTCCCCCTCAAACTACCCTCCTCTCCTCTCAGTGATAACTACCCTCATGTCAGACTTATCCGGTGCCACAACAACGACAAAAAAAGCTCAAGGTAACCTCGGAGACCGTAAAAAATGGACAGTATCATTTATGGAATAGTAATAATAAGATACTACAAATGGGTGCTTTTAAAGACAGGAAATTCTTTTTTTGCTATGTGTTGTAATTATTGATTTAGAGGTAAGGTTGAAGCAGTGCTGCATTTTGTCTTCAAGTCTCTATGGATATGATGAGGTGAGGGTATGTGCCTTTCACCTACAGCGGCCCTCTTGGCTCTAAACGGTAGCCGGGGGCGGTTTAAAACCAAGATGGCCGCTACAGGTGAAGACTGCCCTTCACAAGGAAGGTTGAAGCTGTGTGTTTGGCCTCCTGTGGGCGTTCTAGTGAAAAACAACTCGGGGGTGACTCCGGCCGGGCAGTGCGGGGACTGGGTGAAGGAGCTCAGCGGCGGCTCTTTCACCTCCCCCAACTACCCCGAGAAATACCCTGCCGACAGGGAGTGCATCTACATCATAGAAGGTGAGGCTGCCCACTGGGGTACAGGTGTTTTTGAATCATGTGAATGTTTTACATGGATGAGGACCATCACATTTTACTGGGTGTTTCTCAAGCTCTTTGACCCGCGGTCCAACGCTCATCGTGTCGAGCTCCCTGTCTCCCTCTTTCTCCATGCTTGCAACACACACACACACACACACACACACACACACACACACACACACACACACACACACACACACACACACACACACACACACACACACACACACACACACACACACACACACACACTCTCTCCCCCTCTCGCTCCTTCTCTCTCCCTAACCCTCTCGTTCTCTCACCCTGTGTGTGTGTCTCTCTCTCTCTCTCTCTCTCTCTCTCTCTCTCTCTCTCTCTCTCTCTCTCTCTCTCTCTCTCTCCCTAACCCTCTCGTTCTCTCACCCTGTGTGTGTCTCTCTCTCTCTCTCTCTCTCTCTCTCTCTCTCTCTCTCTCTCTCTCTCTCTCTCTCCCTAACCCTCTCGTTCTCTCACCCTGTGTGTGTGTGTCTCTCTCTCTCTCTCTCTCTCTCTCTCTCGTTCTCTCTCACCCTGTGTGTTGTCTCTCTCTCTCTCTCACCCCGTGCCTCCCCAGCGTCTCCCCGCCAGTGCATCGACCTGTTCTTCCTGGAGCGCTACTCCATCGAGCCGTCCTGGGACTGTAAGTTCGACCACATCGAGGTGCGGGACGGGCCCTTCGGCTTCTCGCCCATCATCGGCCGCTACTGCGGCCAGCAGAGCCCCGCCTACGTGCGCTCCAGCGGCCGCTACCTCTACATCAAGTTTGTGTCGGACGGGGAGCTGGAGGCCACCGGCTTCTCCGCCCATTACAACTTCACCCAAGGTGAGGGGTCAGAGGGGACATGGCGCCGGAGAGACGCCCACGGCAGTGGAAGGAAGGATACCTTGGTTTGTTTGTTTACTTTTAGCTTTGCCTGCAGCGTTGTTGAGGTTCCACGATGGCGCTAGAGGGAGGTCCCTTCCTTTGAGGAAGGGACCCTCGTCTGGACACGGTTGAATGGTCGGCGTAGTACAAATGCAGATCTGGACTAATGGAGAGGGCAAGAGATAGTGAGAGAGATAGTGAGGGAGAGAGGGGGAGAGAGAGAATAAAAAGACGAGGGAGAGGGAAAGAGTGGGGAGGGAAGGAGAGAAGATAAGCATAAGGAGAGAGAGAGAGAGAGAGAGAGAGAGAGAGAGAGAGAGAGAGAGAGAGAGAGAGAGAGAGAGAGAGAGAGAATGGTTGTGTTTTTGCGTTAAGCCCTCAGTCCTCCCTTTGCTCCCTACTGGGCCACAGATGAACTTACCTTGTACTGTCTGTTATCATCCCTCCTCTCCTCACACGCTCCCTCTCAACCGGCCGTCTCACTTCTGGAGCATCACTTCCAGGCCATCATACACTTGTTTTACTATGGCAAAATGTTTAAACCTCCACTGGTTCAAAGCTCAGGCAGAACCTACAAAGGCGAACACATTGTATCTGTTTAAACAATCAGAGGGCCCCTCATGCAAAAAAAAGAAATGGGGTTTTTCATTCCTATCTTTATTTGGATTTCATATTTATTTGGCACGGACGCTTCGGCTAGTTAGCCTTCCTCGGCTTCCTTCCTTTTTCAACATTTTATGTGATGTCAAAAAGAATACAGAATAGGAATATGAATATAAATCATGAGACAGTGGATAAAATTGCCATTGCCTCATCAATGCGTGTGCTCACACACGCATTGTCACGCACATACACCGGCATGCGCAAACACACATACACACAGACACACACACACACACACGCAGAAGAGTTAATGAAAGCTTGTCTTCAGGGGGACAGAGCTTGTCAGATGGGCGGCTTAAAGGGAGACCCAGGCAGAGTCTTTACTACCAGCACATCTTTATAAGCCACCTCCATTGACCAGAGGACAACGATTAATCTGATCTCCCATCCTCCATCTCTCCCTCCATCTACCCCTCCTCTCATCCCTCCCTCCACCCGTCTTTCTATCCCTCCCTGCCTCCTTCTTTCCCCCCCTCCACCCCTTTTTCCATTCCTGCTTCCAACATTCCCTCCAGCGTTCTGTCCTTCCATCAACCTCTCCCTCCCTCCAAAGCCCTCTCCATCCCCCCTTGCCCCTTCCCCGCCCTCAGACTCCCTCTCTGTCCCTCCTTCCATGCGTCCCTTCATATCTCCATGTCTCCACCCCTCCCTCCATCTCATCCGTCAGTCTTCCACTTACCCATGCCTCTATGCTTGTTATCTATTCTGTATATTCTGTCCTTCCATCCTTTCACTGGCATGCCTTACTCTGTATACTTATTTGATTAGGTATCATTTTTTGTTCATTAAAAACACACACACAACAGCAATGAGTAGTGGATACATCTCTTCAAAGGGAAGCGTCACACTCTCACACAATATGATCAGAGCACTGCTTCATATGAAAAGTTGCCGTTTGTGCAAATTGTAGACAGGCAGACATTAGTTAAAATCCAGTCTGCGTATTGCATCTGATAGATTTTTTTTAACTTTATAGCAAATATCAGTTGCGATCAGAACTATCAGGCGATATGGCCTTTTAGGCCTACAAAGTTAAGTAGATATTATGCCCCAGACACAACGGCTGTAGTGTTTTTTATTTGAGGGATGCACAAGGTAATGCCAACATTGTTGAGGAGATAATGTAGGATATAATAATAATAATAATAATAATAATAATAATAATAATAATAATAATAATAATAATGATAATAATACTAATGGCAGCAATGACATTAATATTTCTAATGATATGAATAAATTAATAATAACAAATCAAGCAGGAGAGAACTCCATCCGGGACGTATGGCGACGTGTGTCCGACGCTACAACACACGCATGTATTGTATTGAGTTTTATATTATAGCCTATTGTTACATGTGACAGGCGTATGAAGCCGTACTCGTTAATATAAGGAAATAGCCAAGCATGATTTACCATAACCTACTTGCACTGTGTCTTAAGGAGATTATTTTTCATCAGACGATTAGACAAGGCAGTTGTTCGTCTGTTTACATCCAATGTCATGAATCCCGCATGCCTTCTTGCCAAATGCTAATCTCCTACCTAATTCCACTCATCAGGAGGGAATTAATTTCCTCTCACACATATGCACACATATACTCAGACAGACGCTCTTGCACGCATGCAAGCAAGCATGTACACACACACTCACACTCAGTGACCAGCCAAAGCAAAGGTAAACCCTTGGATGGATTAACAAGGAGAATTCTGGGTGATTGTTTCATCTGTAATCTCAGCCAGCACATCTTTTTCTATCGAAATATACCCTGTTGAAAAAATCTATTATGATGACGCTATTAGGTATTTACAGCGTATCTATGGATACCTATGTAAATCCTGGTTAGATCTTATTCTTTTTATTTGGGAGTGCCCATAATCTAAAGTGGTAGAATGTAAATTTCTCAACCATATTTGTATCCCGGAAGAGTAGAGGTATCCTAATGGTTTGGTGTTGAAATTCCCATAGGAGGTTCTATCATTTTTTGGGGAAAAACATAAAAAGGTTCTTCTTTAAAACCAAAGCTTTAAAATGCACACCGTTTTTCATGTGCATGATCTATTGACCTGTTTGATTAACATTTCAAGCAATAGTTTGGATTGTTTAAAAGATGGTGACCTCATAGGCAAAAAACAATCACATTTGTGAAGTAGTCAGGAAACAAGTTGGGCCAAATAGATGCCACCCTCCATCTATGTAACCCAGAATAAATGCTTAGATTCCATTTACATTGCAACTCCCCGTCAGAATGAGGCAAGAACTTGAAACTTGACAGGAACATAGAGGAAACCTCCCTTAACTTTGTAAGACATGTGTGTTCATATTTCATATCTCATTCCATGATGTCACAGTGTCAATTACAGTGTCTTCTCTTGAGCGTAATGCACCACTTCGCCAGCGTGTGTGTGTGTGTGTGTGTGTGTGTGTGTGTGTGTGTGTGTGTGTGTGTGTGTGTGTGTGTGTGTGTGTGTGTGTGTGTGTGTGTGTGTGTGTGTGTGTATTCTTCGTTCATTAAGTTCACTATAGATTCAATTAATTTAGCGCAGTATGATTTATGTCGTTTTGTCCGTCTCTTATTCAAGCGCAATATTACGAGATTTTAAAGCTAAGGTCAATGTATAAAACTACGCCGGGTAAATCAAGATTAGTTTCTGTATTTATTTTTCTCAGCCCTTCTTCATCACTGGTGAAACCTAATCTGTTTCGGAATAAAATACCGGGATTAATAATCCAGCTACAGATGACATTCATCAGCGCAAAGATTTAGGACTCAATCTCCCCTGGTTCTTTATTCCTCCATTTTTGATTATTCTGTTTTTCCTGTTAGGAGCAGTAAGGGTATATATGTTCAACAGAGTGCAGGGTAGATGGCTGGAGTATAGTTCTAATGCAATAAAATTTATATTGTTTTTTTCTTTTGGTTGTGCTATGTGTTTTGTCATAACTATACATGTATTTTCTGTTTTATTCAATATTAAACCCATTGTCGACGCAGATTGTCTCTGAAAACACTCTGTCATCTAATGTAACGCCATTCTTCGTCTTCAGATCCAGAATTCAAAGGCCTTGGAGAGCTCCCGCCCCTGCCTTGTGAGTATCACAAACTACTGTCGGGAGCTGCAGTCAATTCTGTACCTGTATAGAGACACCTTGTAAAATCATCTATTTAGCAGTGCCCCAGTTTATACTCATCATCATCATCATCATCATCATCATCATCATCATCATCATCATCATCATCATCAACCTTCTCCTTATCATCATCATCATTCTCCTACTCCTCCTCATCATCATCATTCTCCTCCTCCTCCTCCTCCTCCTCATCAGCATCATCATCCTCACAGTAAATCCTTTGAAAGACTTTAAAGACACAATGTTGTTGACTACACCAGACCGATGTGTTGCCAAACTGTTTCTAGCCGTTTCCCTACTTATACGTGCATCCCTCTTTTTCGCTTTTCCCTCCCCCCAGTTTGTGACTTCGACATGGTCGGTCCTGAAGGCTACGTGGAGTCGGCCGCGATATCAGCAGAGAGTCGGGCCCTGCCCACCGAGGCTGTGGACTGCAGGTGGTACATCCGTGCTCCGCCCAAATCTAAGGTGAGGATGGGAGCTTTAAGTGTGGGAAGAGGTTGGGTCTGTTGTTGTGATGTCCGTTGTCGTGGCATCTTAATCCTGGCCGTTAGCTGTGATGTTTCTGTATTTGGTGTCTTCTGCATAAGGCACGATGGTGCTTGAATTTTACTTGTGAAAGCATTCCTTCCTGACATATTCACGTCCATCTCATTCCTTCCCAGATCTACCTGCGTTTCCTGGAGTACGAGATGCACAACTCCAACGAGTGCAAGCGCAACTTCGTGGCCATCTACGACGGCAGCAGCTCGGTGGAGCACCTGAAGAACAAGTTCTGCTCCACAGTGGCCAACGACGTCATGCTGGTCAACTCGGTGGGAGTGGTGCGCTTGTGGGCCGACGAGGGGAGCCGCAAGAGCCGCTTCAAGATCCTCTTCACCACCTTCCACTCGCGTGAGTCGCGGCACCCTTGGCTTTGGACATATGTCTACTTAATGACTCAATGGCTCGGACGTGATGGAGAAATGATGAATTATCAGTCCCGCATTCGAAAGACAGTCCCGCGTCAAGTTCAGACCCTTTCTGACACACCTATCGGTTTTCGGCTGCTTATTGTAGCCTCATTATTTGTATTATGTCATCATATTCGTATTTATATTTGCATCATATTGATATTCATGAAACATCAATCTTATGCAATCAATCCTATTGCTATTGCAGTAGGATTGATTGTGTAATGTTGATGTTATATGAATTTCAATCATATTCATTAACCCTATTGCCTTTTGAATGGCAGCTCCTTGTGAAGGAGACACGTTCTTCTGCCACAGTAACATGTGCATCAACAACACACTGGTGTGCAACGGTATCCAGAACTGTGTCTACCCCTGGGACGAGAACCACTGTAAAGGTAACACACAAAATCCCACTGCATCCACCCCTCTCTAAATGCTTTTGTTTTACTACAGTCGATTACATCTCATGTGGACATAGATTTACTATACACATACTAGGCACTATCCCTGCTCAAGACTCGCTGGCTGTCGCCTTGCAAGGTTGACACCGCCGTCGAAACATTTACTGTATATTTAATGAAGCTATAGCTATTTCCCTTTCCTGCCTCCTTTTTGCTTTATTCCATTTAATAATTGTCTATGACTATGTCTATTCATACATATATATATACAGTATATACTGTATATATAGACAGATCGACTGACTGACTGATAGGTATTTCATTCATCCCTGAGGGGAAATGAAGGTGTTAGGGCATTCAGGTCAGAGTTGACTTCCTAGATATACATATCATGAGAAGAAGTGTTTAGCCTGTTGGATATAGCATTCACATGATTGGGTCAGCGTTGCTTCTGTCCTCCTCCTATCAGAGAAGAGAGTATCGAGTATCCTGGACACCCTGGATCACACAAACCTCACCATTATCGCAGTGACCATTATCGGAGTGATCATCCTGCTGGTCATCTCTGTCATCATCCAGATCAAACAGCCGCGCAAGAAGTACATCATCCGCAGGTTGGGCTTCTTTTCAGTGACTTGGGAGTCAGGGTTCAAGTACTTGTTTTTTTGTTGCTGAAATTGCCGAATTATACCCCAAAAGAATATTCTGAGCAGCTGCTTGTACAAATACACGCTCCTAACAAAATGTGAGAACAAAAATAACCTTTCTTGATTAAACATTAACATTCAAAGTACAAGTCAACCCTGTTATTTTTACTAGTATCATTTTACAAATTAGAAAAACAAGAAGATTACGATTTGCACTTTTTTGCACATATTCAAACATTCAAATTGTACGGACGATTCTGATTCCCAGCGGGCCTCTGTATGAACGTGTGACCCTACTGAAGCATGTGTGCTCTGTGCTCTCCTCTCCTCCCTCCAGGGATGACTTCGACCCCGCCTTGCTCCACCCGGGGTTCGAGCCGCCGCACTATGAGCTCTGCACGCTGCGCCGCGCCCCGTCCCGCGAGCTCAGCGACGCGGACGCCGCCGCCGACTACGACCGCTTCCACACGCTGCTCCGTTCGTCCTCCCGCTGCATCCGCGACCACCACTGCGGCTCGCAGCAGGGCAGCATGCACGGGAGCATGCACGGGAGCGTGCACGGGAGCGTGCACGGGAGCGTGCACGGCAGCCGCAGCAACCTGAGCCTGCGGGACGGCTCTGCCGCCATCTTGACCGATGGAGGCGGGCCTCTGGGTCTGGCTCCGCCCCCTCCTCCTCCTCCACCACCACCGCCTCTGCCGTTGCCCCCGGCGATGCTGTTGGCCCAGCAGTCGCCGCGCAACGGCATGTTGCGCCACACCGCGCCGGTGGGCCGACGCAGCATGGTGATGAACCACGAGGACGAGGATGAGGAGGAGGAAGAGGACGAGGAGGATGAGGAGGAGCTGATGATGGAGGACGACGGTGTACATCACAGAGCGCCGCATCACCACCTCCACCACCAGCACCACCACCCCGGGCAGCAGTACCACCACCAGGGATTCTTCCCCAGCATGGAGCAGAGCCACGCCCCACACCACGGAATGTCCAACGACTACTAGGTGGAGGTGGAGGTGGTGGAGGAGAAGGAGGTGGTGGAGGAGGAGGAGAAGGAGGTGGTGGAGGAGAAGGAGGTGGTGGAGTAGGAGGAGGGGTAAGGGGATGAGGAGGAGGTTGAGAAGGAGGAGGACAAAGACGTATCTAATTCCTAACATAGACACAGGCTGGTGTCTATGTTTTGCTTTAAAGGAGGAAGTGTGTTCTTGAAAATGATTTTGATCTTCTGTTCTGGCTCGGTTCTAATGAGAAGCTTGTGGTGATAACTGCAACCGAAAACAAACCTTCCTGGTGGTAGTGAGGTTAGGAAAGTGTGTCGTTATATCTGAGGTTGCCCACCAAACATGTACATACATTAAATGTGGTTCTGTCAACTTCCTCTGCTGTTATTTTAAAATATATATGTTTCCCCCTTTTTTCCTTTGAAAAAAAATGACTGAATGAATGATACGGACAGCTATCCATGTGACCCTGGGTAACACTTATACTATTTAAGTATGCATAAATACACATAGAGAAGGAAAATTAGAGCATAAAAGCAATTCTGATGTCTACAGCTTTGTCTCGGTTCCCTAAATTAAAAATCCTATGTACAACAAGGCAACAATTTACATTTTGTTTAAAAATGCAGAGCTATCTATCTATCTCCTAAGCATAGATAACAAGTTAATTTCTGAGGGACAGGGAAGGTGTCATAGTTTTTGCAATTTAATTTTCTGTATTTGTTGGTGTTTTAAACTTTTTTAAGTGGGTGAACCAATCTTATATATTTTGTACAATTTACTTTATCCTCCTTTCTCGATTTTCTGAAATAAATGGTTACGTCTTCCCATATATCCATGATACTTTTTTTCTTTACGTAGTATTATAGGAACCTAAAGAGGGATCACTGTTAGTTGTACTGTAGCCACTCGGACAAATAACAGAGATGCACACCATCCTGTAGTCCCATTCGAAATACGGAGCGCCAGCTTGCCATATTCAAGCAATGTTAATTGCATAGCTGTTTAAATATGAATTTATAAACAACCAATACAACCTTGCATTGTGGTATTTAACAATGCCTAGTTAGGCTCAATAGTTTAACCTTTACGACGGTAAAGTAATTAATTCAATAACGCGATGTCTGAGGAACAAATCCTTCTGGAAACTGCAGTCACGCAGGGCAAAGGTAACCAGAGCACAGCTAAAAAGCGAATTGGACTCATTGCAACGGGGATTATTGGAGGTTCTCTGGTTGCTCTGTACGCCGTCACAGCGCCGTTTGTGACACCTGCTCTGAGGAAGATCTGCCTTCCGTTCGTCCCTGCGACCACAACCCAAGTGGAAAACGTTCTCAAGGTGCTTCGGACGAGGTCGGGGACCTTGGTGGACATCGGAAGTGGTGATGGAAGGATCGTACGTTCTGTACATTGATAAAAAAATATTCCAATAACAAGTGTCAGATCTGTGTATCCTAAAATCTACCCGTGCGTAACCAAAGGACAGATGCTGGTCACTGGAGAGGTGCACTTTACGGTTCCCCAAGAACACCTCCTGCACACTTTTCCATTAGGCTATATTGTGATGTCATATAGGATATTTGTGATTACTCGCACAAACAAATTCTCAGCCTACTTAGAAAAAAGAAAGCCACCAAATAGACCTCAAACTCAGGCAAGAAATAGGTGAAGAGAGTAACCATGAAACATCACCATCCTTTCAACTATCACTAGCTTGCACATCAATGAAAAAATGTCCAACTATCGCTCAAACCTACTCAGAAAGAAGTTAGGAACTAGATAATATTGTTACAACAGGAAATCATTAAGTTCAGTCAGTGGTCCGCCTAACAAGTTGCATGTGTTCCAGGTGATTGCCGCAGCCAAGCGTGGCTTCCATGCATCAGGCTTTGAGCTGAACCCTTGGCTGGTGTGGTACTCCCGCTACAGGGCTTGGAGAGAGGGAGTCCACCACTCCACAACCTTCCACATCTCAGACCTCTGGAAGGTGAGTTCCTCACAGATAACAGGGCTTCATGTGTAAGGTGGAGCATCCATTGGTTTTGGCATTAGGATTGTGAAAATGTACCTTTGTTTGGACATGTTTTTTTATAGTCAATCACGTTGTAGAAAGAGGAAACTGGAACGCGATGTACCGAAAGGATGAGATAATGATGAGATAATTCATTGTGTTCTGTTTTCTCTCCTAGGTGAGTTTTGCGGATTATTCAAATGTGGTCATTTTCGGAGTCCCTCAGATGGTAAGTCCTTCTCAGACCTTTCACGATCAAGTGTCCTTATATCCTGCATAAAATGGTTGAAAAGGTTACTAACAACGTAACTAACATTAGTTATAATGCCATGCATTTTACCATCCCGCAGAGGCATGTTTTGAGGACACAATCTTACAGCATGAACGACATTGAAATCCTAAAATGGATACTATATAATCTATATAACCTACGCAATACAATATACTGAAATCCTCACATTAGATAACTTTCTTTCTTCCAGATGGACCAGCTAGAGCTGAAGCTGAGCAGTGACCTCCAGAGTACAGCGAGGGTGGTGGCGTGCAGATTCCCGTTCCCCAGTTGGGTGCCTGACCAAATGGCCGGGGAGGGCATAGACACTGTCTGGGTCTACGATGCCAAGACCTTTAAAACCCCACTACAAGGTCAAACAAGACAAACCGAAGACAAACTGACTTCCACATCGTAGATGCAAATAGCCACTGTACAAAGGGAAAATACATTGTACCATTTTTGGAAGCAGTGAAACTGATATGTGTGTTTCAAAACTCAACATTTCTGTATGTTTTAAATAAAGTTATTCAACCACTTTTGTCTAAGTTTATGACCGTTCCTCTACCACCACCTAGCCGTCGAACTGTGTACTACAACCACATGCAACCTACTTGTATGCAATGTCTGCTATGGCCTGAGCGATACCTGATAACTATTGAGCGTTGCGCTCAGGGAAGAATCGCTATAAACGACGTTATCTTCACTTTGTACAGAAAAAACCCTCACGCCTCGTCGAATAGGGATCCAAACAAAAGCCTAAGATGTCTTTACCTATCAGATAGTGGCGACCCTCTACGGATCGACTGGTTAGCCGGATCTCTGTAGCAGTCTGCTGCCTGCAGCAAGTCAAGATGGACACCTCTGAAGAAGGTAGCTTTAGCTTCACTAACATTATACTCGAGTCAAATGAGCTGGCTTATATGGCCCTATCGCACTGACTGCCCCTTCAAATTAGTAGTAGTTTCTGACTCGTTATTTCCAACTCTGTAGCTTCCTGTAGCTTTAGCTCAGGTCGGCCTTACACTCGGCTGGACCACGGTCTTTGGTCGGCTAACAAGCGAGTAACTCGATCTTTACACAACTAGAGTAAAACACGTTAACTAGAAAGCTGTTGAACGCTTTAAACATGTTTTGCTTCAGCTAAGCCAGCATTAGCTGCTAAAATTGAGTGTTTTGCACTGGTGTGAATGGTTAAACAAAAACGTATTGCGTTGAGGGTTGGCCATTCTAAAGTTTAGGCAAAGGTGAAGGCTAATTTGGGTCTATCGTTTTTGCAAGGATCCGGCCAACGGTACGCAATGGTGGCATGTATTTTATTTACGTGGTAGGCTACTGTCAAGCACGTTCCATACACAGATGGACTTCCCACTAGAATAAAATACACTCTTTGTACAGGTTTGACTTGGTGGGTTACACATGGTTATGCCTTAACTAATGCATTATAACATCCCATGATTCCGAGACAGCAGCTGATATTATTTTTAAAACCCTTCCAAAAGCAACATTTGGCTTGAAATTAAAGCTGCTGTAGGTAATATTTTTTTCTAAAATGTTGGCTCCAAAACATCTTGACGTCGTCACATAGACCAACACTCTGCTGTGAGTGAGTATCATCCACAATCGAGTCAGCATTGCAGAGTTATTCTGTTGTTTTACCCATAATTATCCAGCTAATTGACAGCATGCTCTTTCTCTTTGAGCTTCTTTGGTTAGGAGTGATCTTCCTGTGAAACTCAAGTATGGAATATCTCTGCACTCCTGATAAACAGGTGTAATAGGGAAACATTTAAAAAAGCATAATTGGGTAATACTCATACAAGCTGTAAGTATCTCTGTGTTTATATTTGATTGTTAGATCATGGGCAAAAATACATTGGTACCCAGAAATAAAAAATGCAGGGGTTCATGAAATCAAAGGTTCACTGACAAAGTATGAACAAATACACATATAAGAATTACAGTGGCAGCATGGCAGGTCATCTCAATGTAGTGCAAACTGACCAAGCTATTAAAAGAAGGGAGTCACAAACACGATGCATGAATGGCAACTAAATCGGTCCCTGTGTCTTTGCAGACATTTGTCGGGTATGTCGCTCCGAGGGGACCTACGACAAGCCCCTCTACCACCCGTGTGTCTGCACCGGCAGCATCAAGTTCATCCACCAGGAATGGTATGTGACCGTCAGTCCAGGCTCCACCGCTTTCCTATGTGTCTTGATTCACATATTGCACTTCCCTTGTTGATCAATTCACCAAGGGTAGTGGATACCACACTTCATCATGTATCTATATATATATATATATATTATTTTTTTTACAGTCTGCTACTGTGGCTTAAACACAGCCAAAAAGAATACTGTGAATTATGCAAACACCGGTTTGCATTTACACCAAGTGAGTAGCAATGTTCCTCAACCCCCGTGAAAATCGAAGATGAGTCTTACATGTGACATGCATATATAAATCCCTCCCCTTCTCCCCGTTTCCAAGTTTATTCCCCAGATATGCCCTCGCGACTGCCGGTCCAGGACATCTTTGCAGGGCTGGTGACCAGTGTGGGGACAGCCATCCGGTACTGGTTCCACTACACGCTGGTAGCCTTTGCTTGGCTGGGCGTGGTGCCGCTTACTGCATGTAGGTCCTAACTGGTTGCTGTGTTGGTCTGAGATGTTCCTCATAGGAACTACAAAAGGGCAGGATGATTGTTCTGACTGTTCTGTATGTGTTGTATATGACATATGAATGACTGAGTAATTTGGTTGTAATTGACTGTGCATTAACTTTCTTCAACACCAACAGGTCGTATCTACAAGTGCTTATTTACGGGCTCCGTGAGCTCGCTCCTCACCCTGCCACTAGACATGCTCTCGACGTAAGATAGCACTCATCTCTCACCTCTACTACACTCACGCTCACTGTAACTGTTGCTACACATGCTTTCTCTTCTGGTGACTGCACATGTGTCATGCACATGCTGTATGATTAATTCAAACTTTATTGAAATAATTGCTCCATCAACCTTCTCCCTCTACTTTCTCTTTCTCCTTCCATCCTCCATCCTCCTCTCACTCTTCCTCCCGCCCTCCTTCCACCCCCAGGGAGAACCTGCTGGCTGACTGCCTGCAGGGCTGCTTTGTGGTCACGTGCACCCTGTGTGCCTTCATCAGTCTGGTGTGGCTCAGGGAGCAGATCGTGCACGGCGGCCCACCCAACTGGCTGGAGCACAACCACCAGCCCCCGGCCCCACACCAGCCTGACCAAGCGGAGCGCAACGAGGTCAGCTGCATCGCCCCCTGCCAAATCCAAACACGGGTTCCCCGTCGCTCGCACACATCGCTTTTCAGCAGTTGACTAGAATGAATTCGCAGCATCTCTTTCACCCACGGATATATTGCTTTTTCAACATATTTTCAATGGGTTGTGCCTCCCAAAGGAAGCACCAGTGGACCCCGCTGTAGCTCCCGAGGGCCCGGTTCTGGAGCCAGCCGATGCCGGAGAGGAGGCCGAGCTGGACGAGGAGGAAGAGGAAGATGACGATGAAGAGGGCGAAGAAGAAGAGGAGGAGGAAGAGGAGGGGCAGCAGGAGGAAGCCGCCGATGGCAACAATGGTGGCCAAGGTGAGGGGGTGTTCCCGAGGTCAAAGGGCGAAGTGCATGGTCGACCGGGGTTACTAAAGGCTATCTCCTTATCTTATCACCTTTTTCTTTTTGATGGTTCGATACGTTACAATACAATGGTAGAGCAGGGAAGCCACGTCCTACACAAACTGGAAGCATGGAAGCTACATGGCATTAAACAGGAGAAGGCCAACTTCCAATAACAATAAAAAGATCATACAAAAGTAAGTTGGACACCTATTTATTCTTGTGTGTCTGGTGGTGTGCAGAAGACCTGAACTGGAACGCTCTGGAATGGGACCGCGCTGCCGAGGAGCTGACCTGGGAGAGGGTGAGAGATGCCGTTTCAACCAGTTGTCATGGTCATTTGGGGGACACTTTAAGCTGGAGCTTTTTACCATACCACAACATCTCTAATCACGGGGTGCCCCAGGGGGACTCACACCCCTAACCCTGGCAGTGTTGATGCTCGCGCTTGAAGGACGCTGATGGGAATCGACTGACATTTCTTTTTCTCTGCTTTGTAGATGCTCGGTCTGGATGGCTCGCTCGTCTTCCTGGTAAGTGTGTGTGCACCTACACATGCGCACACACTCACACTCACACTCACAACTCGCACTCACAATCAGTAAGAGCTTTATTGCCGTGTCAGTGTTGTGAGTATTTGTTTTAAAAATTATCAAATACAAAACATAACTGTAAATGCAATCACATAAAGAATCACATAATACAATTTACAAAATCCAACATAAAAAATCAAAGGGAAAAGGGTTAAAATTGACTCACTGATTAACAGAGGCACACACATACGCCGCAATGCGATGATATGGATGATATGGATGTGTGGTTCTCTGTGTGTCCCTCCAGGAGCATGTGTTCTGGGTGGTGTCTCTGAACACTCTGTTCATCCTGGTGTTTGGTGAGTTCCCACCAGACCCGCACTGTAGGTCCCAAAAGCAGGAAACCCATTCAGACTCCATTTGAATCCTAGCTTCGGAGTGGCTTCGTAAGACTTGATAGATACTAAGTGACTTCTTCATTCCTCTTTATGCATGTGCAACTATTGCGCAGAATTGCTTTTGGAAACGACTCTTTAGCAGTCACTTTTCTCCAAAAGACTCTATACCAACCGGATTACATGTCATGTATTACATGATGCTTTACTACACCTAATGCTACGGATGTGTATCTGGAATACGTGAGGCAAGACACATTAAGGGGAATCCGGCCTCCGTACGTGTAATTTCAGTGAGAGGCTCAGGCAAGAAAATACTTTTAGAAGTTCTTGACTGAGGTGAAGATGAGTAGGTGTGACCAGGTACCAGCTGAATGCAGCATTAACCTACCCTCCATACTCCCTCGTCCCCACAGCGTTCTGCCCCTACCACATCGGCCACTTCTCTGTGGTAGGCCTCGGCTTGGAAGAAAACGTAAGTACTTGATATTGAATAATAGGAGAAATTATGTAATGCATGTGCAAATTAGAACTGGCATGTACTGCTACTGAAAGTGTCGATAGTGTACATTGAAAGATATTGTTAATATTCTAAATCAGTATGATGGTTTGTTTGTTTAATAATGGTTAGGTCGAATAATGGTATGTTAATGTTTGATAAACGTACCCTAATTACTAAGCGTTACAAAGTGATTTAATAAATATTATTTATTTTCAGATATTTTGTACATTTGCTGAAGAAGCTCTGTTGTGATTGTGATATTTCCTCTTGTGTGTTGTGGTTGTTGTGGACGCTGCAGGTTAAAGACTCCCACTTCGATGGCCTTCTCACCACCATTCTGGGCTACATCCTCCTGGCCGCCGCCCTCATAGTCTGCCATGTATCCTGGAAGTGAACCGGAGCAGAGCAACACGTGCACAGAACGCACATGCTCGGAGTGCGTGTTCTGTACGCCTGTGTAGAGGCCGGTGTGCAAGTTGTTTAGTGAAATAATGAGTTAACTCGTTTGTTTGTTTGTTGGTTAGTTAGCTAGCGGTTTTCTGAGACTAGCTAGCTATCTAGTTTGGTTGTTAGTGGGTTGGTTAGCTCGAAAGCTGGTCTGAGTGTTTTTTCTTTCTTCATCTGAACTGCCATAACCTACTTACTTCCATAACTAGGTTTCTGTTTAATGACAGAACTAATGTCTCAGTGAGTACAGCGTGAGAGTTTAAGTTGCGGTTTTAAGATTGGTTTCTAGTTTTGACGTGAAGAAGAGTGTTCCACGACTGTGTGTGTGGGGTCCTTAGCGTGGGGTCTCCCAGACGCTGGCCTCCCTGGTGAGGTTCCAGAAATCCAGACGGCTCCTGGGAGTCTGTTACATCGTCGTCAAGGTAACCGGCAGTCCCTCGGTCGACGCGGACCGTGCTCTGAATGCAGATTCTGCCTCTTGGAGGGCGAGACTTGCTTTCTGCAGTCAGATTAACAATAAATATTGTTCTTCTTTTTTCAGGTCTCCTTGTTGGTTGTCATGGAGATAGGATTGTTCCCTATGATTTGCGGCTGGTGGCTGGACATCTGCTCATTGGTTTGTCAATCACACTAAAACTCAAACTCCTCCCATTTGACACACTGTGTGAAATATAGGTTCACATATTCAATAAACGGTTAAATTAATGCAGGCAGGTAGTCTAGTGGATTGAGTGTTTTTAACCCCACCAAAAGGTTCATGGTACAAATCGTACCAGACCGCAGTATTTTTGGATGAAAGTATGTTATATTTAAGCAATAGATCACGCCAGGCTGTGGTATGTGCTCATTATACCACTGTTAAGGGGCGTTGTCCGGCCCCGACGCGCAGCGGAGGGCCGGCGACCCCCTTCACAGTGGTATAATGAGCACATGCCACTGACTGAAGTGATCTATTGCTTTTATACAATGGTTACTGTTATGGCGAAACGAAAGTCATAGACACACTACATTTAAAAAGAAACAAAGAAAGTCAAACTAGCCCTTTTGTTAAAAGAATACAAAAAAGTAGTCCCTCCTGGCTGCCGCTATGCATCGACGGTCGCTATGCAACACACTTTAGCGTCCCTCCGAGAGAAGGCTCCGCTAGAGCGGTTCGCCGGCAATTTATCCTATGGAGCAGTTCACTCGCCGTGTGCCTAAGCTTTCGTTAGTCTCTCCATCGCCTTGCTCACTCCCGGAGTAACAACATTTACACCCTCTCCATCATCCAACACATGTTTTACTTTGTAACTGTTTCTACTTCCAGGCGCGGAGTGATATGCAAACTTTCACAAAATGATCGGGCGTCATAGCAGTTATGTATATGCTCATTATACAACAGTTGGGAACCAATCAGATCGCTGGATTTAGGTCCCCCGTTGTATAAGACTAAATATCTCATTTGTATTAAATGCAAAAATGCTGTATTTGAAAAGCAATGTGTTTTTTGCTTTTGTGTTGCAGGAGATGTTTGATGCCACTCTGAAGGACCGTCTGCAGAGTTTTGACTCCGCCCCCGGCACCACCATGTTCCTCCATTGGCTGGTGGGCATGGTCTACGTCTTCTACTTCGCCTCTTTCATCCTGCTCCTCAGAGAGGTATGCTGTGTGCATGTGTCTTTGGTGACGATTCTGGTGTTCCTAGTGCGTTTGACTCCGGGCCAAAAGATTCTGGGATCAAACCCCAATGTCCGCAGTCTACCTGTAGGTATCATTGAGCAAGGTGACCCAGCTCATTTAGGACCTGTATCTGAAATCCCTTTCAGACACGTCGGGTAAATGCTCATGCTAATGTGTGTGTGTGTGTGTGTGTGTGCGTGTGTGTGTGTGTGTGTGTGTGTGTGTGTGTGTGTGTGTGTGTGTGTGTGTGTGTGTGTGTGTGTGTGTGTGTCTAGGTCCTCCGACCTGGCGTTCTGTGGTTTCTGAGGAACCTGAACGACCCGGACTTCAACCCGGTCCAGGAGATGATCCACCTGCCGGTGTACCGTCACCTGCGAAGGTTCATCCTCTCCCTGGTCAGTCAGCCCCTGGGTCTCCAGAACTATAGTCCGGAACTACTTTGACCAACTGTCCCACTGCATGTACGCCGTTTCCAGGCCCTTATGTTAAAATACCCATTGGTAATTGATTCTTGAACTTTGAGATATTTCTAAAAGGAATAAAAGTCCCAAGAAAAAGTCCCTTAAAGAGTATATTGGTAATACATGAAATGGTCATGAATAAAACCATGTCTTTCACAAACAAAAGACAGAAATCTTTAATGAATATTAAATTAACCCATAGTTGGAATCAGAGTTTTTTTATGGTGCATGCCTTTCTTGTTGCGTTATTACTGTATTTATCCCGTGTGTGTGTGTGTGTGTGTGTGTGTGTTTGTGTGTTTGTCTGCTCCCCAGGTGGTGTTTGGCTCCATAGTACTACTGATGCTGTGGCTTCCAATCAGAATCATCAAACTCATCCTTCCTACCTTCCTGCCCTACAACGTCATGCTCTACAGGTTAATGACCACTTATTTCCCTTTCAGTTATGCACGTAAATGTTGTTTAAAAGGGGACCTAGCATCCTAGTCTGTGCCCTCTTCAATAAGAAAACCTCTAAGCCAATCACCTGGAAGACAACTGATAGAGATCCTATTGGCCAAATCAGCTCACTGTACACACATTATCTACATGAACAGGGCGTTCGGAGAGATGCGCACGTTACAATTTCTATGCATCCAATAGTCAACCTCAAAATCCGCCAGTGACTAAAAAAGGGTGTGTCTGTGTCACTTTAGAAAAATAAATTTGCGAAATGACTACATAGTAAAAACTAAATCAGAACTTCTACCTTCTATGATAGATATTAGAATCGCTGCATAATGACAAAGTCATGAGTCCTCCTTACGGTTGCCCCACACCGAAGCCACCCCCCCTGACGGTGTGTTTGCCCCGCCCCCTGTCTCCTTAGCGACGCCCCGGTCAGCGAGCTGTCCCTGGAGCTCCTCCTCCTGCAGGTGGTGCTGCCGGCCCTCCTGGAGCAGGGCCACACCCGGCAGTGGCTCAAACGGCTGGTCCACGCATGGACCTTCACCGCCGGATACGTGCTGTAAGCCGGGACCCCCACACACACACACACACACACACACACACACACACACACACACACACACACACACACACACACACACACACACACACACACACACACACACACACACACACACACACACACACACACACACACACACACACACACACACACACACACACACACACACACACACACACACACACACACACACACAGAGAGAGAGAGAGGTCGGTCAGAATGGACCCTGGGTCCTCCACTAAGGCGTCCCACCCAGGATGTGGTTAGCGCGTTAGCTGCCCCTGTACCACCGCCTCCCTGACTGGCACAGAGTCCTCTCAAGTGGACCAGCCTAATCAATTCATGCCCCCCCCCCCCCCACAGGGACCTCCACTCCTACCTGCTGGGGGAGTACGAGGAGGAGGACGAGAGGCAGGCCCACGACCACGAGAGGATGGGCGGCCTGCGGGAGGGGCTCCACGCCCTCCACCAGGCCCTGCTGCATCAGGGCGGGCCCCTGGGCTTCCAGCCCTACTACCGACCAATCCACTTCCCCCTCAAGGTGGGCGCCGGCCAATCGCGTCATCGGGGGGTGGTTCTGGGGAGTGGGGGATGAGCAATGAGCCCCCTGGGTGTGGCATCTGCAGTGTAAACCGCATATCCCACAATTGTTGATGTTGAAAAGGAGAGATAAATTCTGGGTGTTCTCATGTGTGTGTTCGGAGCAGATCGTTCTGCTGGTGGTCTTCATGTGTGTGACCCTCTTACTGGCCAGCCTGACGTGTCTTACTCTACCAGGTGAGTCTTAACACACACACAGTCCTTTTTTCTCTTGCCCTCTTCTCCCATCTCCTCTCTTCCCCTCGGCTTCTATTCTACCATTTCGATTCATTCTCTCGTTTTCGATTCTATTTCTCCATCCTAAAACCACTCCCGTCTCTCCCCAGTGCTGGTGGGCCGCTGGCTGATGTCCCTGTGGATGGGCGTGGCCACGGTGCACGAGCTGTACACGGCGGCGGGGGGCCTGTACGTGTGCTGGCTGGCGGTGCGCGGCATCACCATCCTGCTGGCCTGGATGCCCCAGGGGCCCGGGGCCATCCTGCAGAAGGTGCAGGAGTGGACCCTCATGGTGACCAATGGACACGCGCACACACACACGCACACACACACACACACTCATACCCCTTCACATGCACAAAAACGCACATCACACATATGTACATGTGACCAAAGGTCATGGGATGTTGTGCCATGGCCCTTAAGTGCACTAGGCGGTATTCACTATAAAATACACATGTATTTCAGGAGGAAATGGAAAGGCCCATTTTGCTGTGTGTTGCTTTTTTCACTCTGACCCTGTATCATCCACAACCACGATCTCACAGCACCTCCTTCTGGTACCCAGATTAGATAAAGTAGCCCTCGTAATTGCACAGATGTCCACTATTCTCTTTGGGTGTGTTGTTTTCGGTGGCGATGAAGAGGTTGATCCCTGTGTGTGTGCGTGTGTCCGCTGCTCCGTCAACAGATCGTGAAGACGGTGGTGGTGGCGGCCATGCTGGCCGGGCTGATCCCCCTGCTGCTGGGCCTGCTGTTTGAGCTGGTGGTGGTGGCCCCTCTTCGAGTCCCTCTGGCCCAGACGCCTCTCTTCTACCCCTGGCAGGTAACCTCAGCCTCCGGCCCCGGGCCTCTGGGTGTCTTTCCGGGCAAGCTGTTGCCTCGCTCCCAGGGTTTATAACTGGGTAACCAGGAAGTCAGGGACTGGGTATTGTTGACTGGTCTACAGCTCATAGGAAGTCAGAGACCAGGGACATTCTGTTTCCAGGATAATGCTACAATTCATGACCCTCTCTCAGCCTTCTCTTCTTCTATATATTGAGTTATTATAATATCTTAAATTCAAGTCCAAGAAGGTTCTGGGAAGACTTGTGGAAAAAGAACGGCTGCCTCTCGGAGAAGGATTTGCCCAAACCTATTCTTGTCTGGAAAATTGTTATTTGTTTAATAGCAATCGATTTCTTACCCATGAGACCTGATGTAGTGGTGATGTTGACCTGTTTGGACACTCTGTGTTGTGTGATGTTTCTGTGACAGGACTGGGCCCTGGGTGTGCTCCACGCCAAAATAATCGCCGCCATTACACTTATGGGCCCCCAGTGGTGGCTCAAAACGGTTATCGAGCAGGTCGGTACCATATTTCAAAATAAGAGCGTTTCCAATGCCTTTGGCCAACTAACCGTTTTATTTAGACGATACCATGTGTCAGTAACAATATAAATTAACATCTCTTTAATGACTCAAGCATAACAGCGTAGATGGCATTTCTTTTTGTTCAAATGATACCGTGTTACAGACACAGATTTTCCAATTGGACTGGATTACTATGAATCCCAAATTTTACACCTGTTGGTTTTTACTCTTCCTTCTCGCAGGTCTACGCCAACGGTGTGCGTAACATCGACCTGAACTTCATCGTGCGGCGGCTGGCGGCTCCGGTCATCTGTGTGCTGCTGCTGTCCCTGTGCCTGCCCTACACCATCTCCAAAGGCATCGTGCCGCTAGTGGGTCAGTTCCACACCGGATGTGCACTGAGCAGCATCATGTGTTTCCCAAGTTCAACACGTTTTAGGAACTGACTACGATTCATTCCACCAATTTTCCTCCATCTACACATCCATCCATCCCAATTAGCAAACGGTGGCTCTCTTTCCATCAGATATGACAGGAAAGTTTCCAGGAACAGTGTTTCTAGTTTAAGATGGTCACTCTACAGTGTGTGTGTGTGTGTGTGTGTGTGTGTGTGTGTGTGTGTGTGTGTGTGTGTGTGTGTGTGTGTGTGTGTGTGTGTGTGTGTGTGTGTGTGTGTGTGTGTGTGTGTGTGTGTGTGTGTGTGTGTGTCCGCCAGGCGTGGAGCCAGACATGCAGGTTCTGGTGGAGAGGAGGATCTACCCCTTTCTGCTGATGGCCGTGGGGCTGCTGGCCGTGCTCTGCTTCCAGCTGCGCCAGTTCAAGCGCCTATATGAGCACATCAAGAATGACAAGTCAGTAGTAGTACATTCTACAACACTGGGGTATATTTTACAGCACTGTGGTATTCTAGAGCAGTAGGTTGGATTCTATAGCAATGGGGTATATTAGAGCAGTCTGGTATATGCTACATCAATGGGGTACATTCTAGAGCAGTGGGGCATGTTCTAGAGTAGTAGGGTATATTCTAGAGCATTGGGGTATGTTCCAGAGCAGTGGGGTATGTTCCAGAGCAGTGGGGTATGTTCCAGAGCAGTAGGGTATATTCTAGAGCATTGGGGTATGTTCTAGAGCAGTGGGGCATGTTCTAGAGTAGTAGGGTATGTTCCAGAGCAGTGGGGTATGTTCCAGAGCAGTGGGGTATGTTCCAGAGCAGTGGGGTATGTTCCAGAGCAGTGGGGTATGTTCCAGAGCAGTAGGGTATATTCTAGAGCATTGGGGTATGTTCTAGAGCAGTGGGGTATGTTCCAGAGCAGTAGGGTATGTTCTAGAGCAGTGGGGTATGTTCTAGAGCCGTACGGTATGTTCTTGAGTAGTTTATTACGTTTGACATTAGTGAGGTATACTTTTATAACTGTTGGTTATATCCTAGAAGTGTGGGTAATAATTGTAAAACATTGGGGTATATTTGAGAAAAGTGGCACATAGTCTAGAATAGTGAGGTATTCTAGAACCGTGGGTGTATATTAATATGAACCGAACCCCACCACCTGCTCCCCCCTCCCCCGTGTGTCCTGCAGGTATCTGGTTGGCCAGCGGCTGGTGAACTACGAGCGCAAGGCGGCCCAGTGCGCCGCCTCCTCCCCCTCCCCCTAGCCGCGTAGGACTTTTATTTTGAAAGGCTCTCCAGCTGACACTAAGACCCCCCACTGCAGGGGAGGTTGGTCTCTGACATTTCAGACGGTTTGAAGGAAGGATACGTGAACATTTCTGCTGATGAGGCGGGAAAACGGCAAGTGTGTTTGTACGCCACCTTTAGCAATGTCTCATCGGTATAGTGAAAAATGGCAAAACAAAAGCTGTAATATGCAGATGGTGAGACATTTAGCATGAGGCAGTTTTTATTTTTTACATATTTATTCGATGAATTTGATTTGATTGTTTTTTTTAAATAGATTTCAGTAGTGCGTGTTTGGACCAAGATGATAGAGGCTCCAAAAACTAATTTTAACAACTACTACCAGAATGTTTGTTATTTTTAGCCAATTTTTGTATACTTTATGTTTAAAATCCTTTCTGTGTGTAATCGCAAAGTAGATGTTATAACTGCAGGTGGATTCATGCTGATTTCTAAACAGGCAGAGGACTAACTTTAAAAGCTTTTAAGTTAACTCTCAGAGGTGACATTCACTCAAGTACTGCAGACGGTGTATCACTCTGAACGTTTCTAAAATGTACATCTTTAGCATTTGGAAAGAAGGGCAAAAAAGGGCGCGGCCATGATTTTTACGTTCTCCATAAATTTTGTGTTACAGACGTATAAAAAAACATTTTGTTCTTTCAAAACCAGTTTAAGTTTAACAAGCCCAGTAAGGAGTGGAATTAAAAGACATTTGGTGAAAATGGAAACCAGGGACGACGACGACAGGAGCAGAATCACACTCGTTCACCTCGTTCCAGCCGGGACTCGACCACCACTGGGCGAGACTCGAACCCGCGCCCTCGGCTCTCCGTGGGAACAAACCTAGTGGGAAGTTCATCGTGTGATCGAGGCTCTGGTTGGAACCACTGCCCGGTGGCTAATGTGTGAATGCTCTGCAACACTGAAAAAGTTTCTTAATAGTTTGTAGGTTATTTGTTTGCATCTCAGGGAAGAACCGGTGCAGCAGTAGGGGCTGAATGTTGCACCCTTTGTGCCTATATTTCGAGTATTACTAGAACCATGTTCTTGTGTGGACAACGTAGGACCCTTTTTCGACTTGTGTGTTTTGCACTTTATGCTTTTTTCTTTTTCTTCTGAAAATAAGGTTAAAATCCCCCCTCCCCCCTCAGACCATCATAACGAAATATTGTAATGTCAGTATTCTAATGTGGTGAGTCAATTGTTAGGTTTTATGCTTAAAATCATTAATAAGAAGCATGGTTGATATAAAAAAAAAATGCTAATGCATTTGTTTGGTGAATCTTTGTGTGTGTGTGTGTGTCTGTGTGGGCATCAAGGATTAAGTGGTGGAAAACCCACATTTCAATTTATAGTTTATAGTACTGATCTGCATAAACCAAAGTGTTTTACAATTGAAGGGAAATACTCAAAGAAACGGTTGGTTGACTCTACCAGTTAGCTCACAGCTCTCCACTTCCCACTGAGATTTTTAGATTAAATATGTCTTCGGTTATATATGACAATGCAATAGACATGATAGCATATTCTTGTAGAATTTAATCAATAATCAAGGTCATATATACAAGGCCAATTTTTAGGGTTAGGGGTTTATCTGAAGACCCTGGGCTATCAGTGATGGTAGGACTGCTTTTTTATTTTTTAAATAATAATAAATGTTAACTTGCAGTTTAAATGCTGATAACCTGTGAAGGCTCCTAACTCAATGTTAATGTTAAGCACAATGTTATTCTTCATTGTCTCTAACATAAATAATTATAAGTGGATCAATCTCATGTCTAAATCACAACACACCCCAGCTCCACTCATAATTATCGATGGATTCCCAGTACCCTTCTCCTCCAAAGTCAAGAGCCTCGGCGTCATCCTGGACAACACCCTCTCATTCGCACCCCATATTCACAACATCACCCGGACTGCATTCTTCCACCTCCGCAACATTGCCAGACTCCGCCCATCACTGACCCAATCCAGCACTGAAATCCTAGTTCACTCATTTGTCACATCACGCATAGACTACTGCAACGCCCTCCTCACCGGACTCCCCACCAAACTCATCAACAGACTGCAGATCATTCAGAACTCAGCCGCCCGGATCATCACCCGCACCAAATCATCTGACCACATCACCCCTGTCCTCATTCAACTTCACTGGCTCCCAGTACACTACTGCATCCAATACAAAACCCTACTCCTCACCTACAAAGCTCTCCACAACCTAGCCCCCAGTTATCTCTGCGACCTCCTCCAAGAATACACTCCCTCCCGCTCCCTCCGCTCAACCTCTGCTGGACTACTATGTATCCCCACATCACGACTCACTTCAATGGGTGCCCGGTCATTCAGCTGTTCAGCACCCAGGCTCTGGAACTCCCTCCCCCCACACATAAAACAGTCAGACACCATTACAACCTTCAAGTCACAACTCAAAACTCACCTGTTCAAACTCGCACACAACGTCTAACTGATCACTGTTTTGATTGTTTTTTAGTTTTGTCCTGTTTTTGTTTTATTTATTTCTTATTGCTTATGTTTATTTATTTATTTATTTATCTTTTTCCACAATGCCTTGTTTTTTTTTAAAAAAATTGTATGATGACTATATGCTCTGTAAGGTGACCTTGGGTGTTTTGAAAGGCGCCTCTAAATTAAATGTATTATTATTATTATTATTATGTACGTTTACTTGTTGGACGTCATCTGCAAGCAAAAGCATCTGTTCGCTCGGTTCGCTCATGCGGTTGCTATGAGAGAAACAGTAAATGCGCCGTTGGTATGCGCGGCGGTACATGCTTTCCCAGCATGCCCTGCGGCGGAGTTTATGAAATTATAATAAGATAATGAACAATTCAATAATTTCAACGGTTCGAATCATTAAATCCTTTCTTCAACAGGGCCACTAGTGTTGCCATATCTACTGCTACGGCAATTTACTCGCCTTAGCACTAGCAGTCTTGACAACAACTGCAGGGGCCCGTCCTAGAAATACCTGCCCTTGCATTTTTTTATTACTGTTTTCTGTGGCTACTATCCACGTAGCTAGATTACAAATTTATTGGTTTCTGGACTTATGTTCAGGTCATGTCTTGAATGATACCGGCAAATGCGCGGTTGCTATGCGACGTGCAGCGTGCTTTCCCAGCATGCTCCGCGGCGCAGTTTATGAAATTATAATTTAATGAAATAAAGTATAATCAATAATTTAATCGGTTAAAATTGCTTATTAATTATTTTAGTTTACTATAAATGAAGTTTTTGTTGCAGGTATAGTTGGAATTAAAATATGTTGGTTTTGTGAGGATCGTGATGGCGAAACCCTTAGTGTACCTAGTAGTATCTGAACGTAAAAGCTCCACATCCATCAGAGTGGATGATAAGTTTGACCGCATGAAATCGGACACTCGTTGGGATACTTAGCCGGGGGCGCGAGCGTGGAAGAAGAGTGCCGCGTGTTGCGTGCCGGGGCCTCTGTTACAGAGTACTGGGTGAATACGTGTATTACAAGGTTTTCACCCAGTAAACCCATCTTCCACGCTAGTGGTACCCCGCGAAAAAGGCCCAACCAGCTCGATAAGGTAAGATTTTATTTCCTTGTTTCCTCCCTTTTAGGCTCCTAACATTCCCTGGAAGGAGGGATTCCTCTTCTGCGTTCCTTCTCAAGGTTTCTTCCCGCTTTGGGGAGTTTTTCCTTGCCCTGAAGAGGACTTCGGTTGGGAGGTTGTGCAAACATTTTATGAAATAAATAATTTATTGACTATAAACTCTGGTGTATTTATTTGAATAAGAATTAAAACCCACAAACACACACACACACAAAAGCTCTATCAGGGACTCATATGTAGCATGACAAACCCCCACTTGGTGGCTGGAAGAGAAATGGACAATAGAGTGATAGAATGATAGATAGATGGCTTGTTTTATAAAACAGTTCCCCCCTCCCATTTTCTGGTTTTAGCAGTTAATTGCATAACTGCATAACATAATTGTTAACTGTTTTCATAAGCAAAAACGACCTGCTGTAAATGAGAAAGAACCAATTGGCTCAATCACAACCAGTGCCCCTTTTGAGCTGCTCTCTGTCGACCACATGCACCTCCATCCCAGTAAAGGAGGCTATGAGTACGACCTCGTTGTAGTAGATCACCTCACCCGTTTTGCTCCGGCCTAATAAGACTGGCAAAACACTGGCTGAAAAGATCTTCTACGATTTCATATCACGCTTCGGGTACCCTCAAAAGGTTCACCATGACCAGGGCCGGGAGTTCAAGAACACCCTGTTTCAGAGACTCCAGCAGCTGGCAGGAATTTCTCACTCCCGAACTGCTTCTTACCATCATCCGTAGGGGAACCCCAGGCCCGCCGCTCCCTATACGCAGAGTACGCAGAGTGCGTAGGGCACCGCCTACCTGGGGGGGGGGGGCAAAAAAATAAAATAAAATGACATTATTGAATTATAACAATATATTAATTAGTGATGAAGAGGCCAACCATTGTGTGCATAGTCCACGCCTACCACTGTACAAGACATGAAGCAACAGGGTACTCGCCTTTCTTTCTTGTCTTTGGAAGACGTCCACAGCTCCCCATCGACCTGATCTCCAACCTTGACCCAGATCGGCAAGCACAGACACGGCAGGAGTATGCCCCGACCTGGGCTTCCCGGATGCAGGAGGCATACCGGATTGCCTCAGAAAACAGCAAGAAGTCCTCTTAGAAAGGGAGAACGCACTATGACCAAGGTGCCAGGGATGCTCTGCTGCATCCAGTTGATCGTGTGCTTGTCAGGAACCTGTCTGAGAGAGGTGGCCCAGGCAAACTCCGATCTGACTGGGAAGGGAAGATCCACCGTGTCATCGAGAGGCTAGGAGACAGTCCAGTTTATCGTGTCCAAGCAGAAACAGGTGACCGAACCCTCCGGGTCCTCCACCGCAACCTCCTCTTGCCTTTTGTCAGTGACTTTCCAGTTAGCCATGAGGAACGTGATTCTGGTGTGGAGAAGAAGCCACAAAGACAGAGACATCAAGTTCAGCCCAGAGAAGCCACCAAGTCAGATTCCAGCACCTCCTGTGATGAGGGAGAGTGCTCATACAACCTCAGACCTTTGCCTGTGTTGGAGAGAAAGGCTGTCAGACACCGTTCACCTCAACGTGAACTTCACAGTGAGCTGAGGGCTGTGGCTCCAGCATATCAGCCTTGGAACCGAGCTCTGGGGTCTGAGGATGTATGGCAGGCAGAACCATCTGACCCTTCGATGAATAATACAATCATTTAAACGGTTATAATCATTAAATCCGCTCTTTAACAGGGCCACTAGTGGTGACATATCTACTGCTAAGGCAACTTACTCACCTTAGCACTAGCGGTCTTCAGAGCTGCCAACTTTAAAAAAAAGAAATTGGAGTAAGATATAAAAAACAACAGTGTTACCCCTTATGTTTTTTTTCATGACGACCAATAAAAAACAACAGTGTTACCCCCTATGTTTTCTTTCACGACGACCAACATTTATCAAATGTTTAATTTGATAAAAACGACAGTGTTACCCCTAATGTTTCATTTAATAAAAACGACAGTGTTACCCCTTGTGTTTTTTTTCATGACGACCAAAGAAAAACAACAGTGTCACCCCCTATGTTTTATTTGATAAATATCAACAGTGTTTTCCCCTTATATTTATTTCATGACGGCCGATAAAAAACGACAGTTTTACCCCTTATGTTTTTTTTCACGACGACCAATAATAAACAACAGTGTTACCCCTTATGTTTTTTTTCATGACGACCAAAAAAAACAACAGTGTTACCCCCTTTATGTTTTTTTTCATGACGACCAATAAAAAACAACAGTGTTACCCCTTATGTTTTTTTTCATGACGACCAATAAAAAACAACAGTTTTACCCCTTATGTTTCTTTTTCATGACGACCAATAAAATACGACATCAATAAAGAGGATATACATGACATTAAAATGTATGTGTGTATTTCTATTATTTCCCTTATGTTTTTTTTCACGACGACCAATTAAAAACAACAGTGTTACCGCTAATGTTTTTTTTCATGAAGACCAAAGAAAAACAACAGTGTCACCCCCTATGTTTTATTTGATACTCCGAACTTAACAATGCACCATCAAGACACCGGTTACAGTCATCGCAAAGGTTATACTTGACTTTAGAATTCGCATGAAATAGAGATACGCGTCGTCCAACAGAGGTCATCAACCGAACTTGAACCCCGGTCTCCAGGGGGTTAGGCAGAGTGCACTCCACTGCACCACTGAGGCAATGACAACACACAAAAATCAATCATCAATAAAGAGGATATACATGACATTAAAATGTATGTGTGTATTTCTATTATTTTCCTTATGTTTTTTTTCACGACGACCAATAATAAACAACAGTGTTACCCCTTATGTTTTTTTTCATGACGACCAAAAAAAACAACAGTGTTACGCCTTATGTTTTTTTTTCATGACGACCAATAAAATACGACAGTGTTACCCCTTATGTTTTTTTTCATGACGACCAATAAAAAACAACAGTGTTACCCCTTATGTTTTTTTCATGACGACCAAAGAAAAACAACAATGTTACCCCCTATGTTTTATTTGATAAAATACGACAGTGTTACCCCTTATGTTTTTTTTCATGACGACCAAAGAAAAACAACAATGTTACCCCCTGTGTTTTATTTGATAAAAACCAACAGTGTTACCCCCTTTATGTTTTTTTTAACGACGACCAATAATAAACAACAGTGTTACCCCTTATGTTTTTTTTCATGACGACCAAAAAAAAACAACAGTGTCACCCCCTATGGTTTATTTGATAAAAATCGACAGTGTTACCCCTTATGTTTTTTTTCATGACGACCAAAAAAAACAATAGTGTTACCCCTTATGTTTTTTTTCATGATGACCAATAAAAAACAACAGTGTTACCACTTATGTTTTTTTCATGACGACCAAAGAAAAACAACAATGTTCCCCCCTATGTTTTATTTGATAAAAATCGACAGTGTTACCCCTTATGTTTTTTTTCATGACGACCAATAAAATACGACAGTGTTACCCCTTATGTTTTTTTTCATGACGACCAAAGAAAAACAACAATGTTACCCCTGACAACGTTTTTGCAGGGATCCGAACATGAGCTGTTTAGAGTGTTAACATCCGAACTTAACAATGCACCATCAAGACACCTGTTACAGTCATCACAAAGGTTATACTTGACTTTAGAATTCGCATGAAATAGAGATATGAGTCGTCAAACAGAGGTCATCAACCGAACTTGAACCCCGGTCTCCAGGGGGTTAGGCAGAGTGCACACCACTGTACCACTGAGGCGAGGACAACACACAAAAATCAATCATCAATAAAGAGGATATAAATTACATTAAAATGTATGTGTGCATTTCTATTATTTCCCTTATGTTTTTTTTTACGACGACCAATAATAAACAACAGTGTTACCCCTTATGTTTTTTTTCATGACGACCAAAAAAAACAACAGTGTTACCCCTTATGTTTTTTTTTCATGACGACCAATAAAAAACAACAGTGTTACCCCTTACGTTTTTTTTCATGACGACCAAAAAACAACAACAGTGTCACCCCCTATGGTTTATTTGATAAAAATCGACAGTGTTACCCCTTATGTTTTTTTTCATGACGACCAAAAAAAACAATAGTGTTACCCCTTATGTTTTTTTTCATGATGACCAATAAAAAACAACAGTGTTACCACTTATGTTTTTTTCATGACGACCAAAGAAAAACAACAATGTTACCCCCTATGTTTTATTTGATAAAAATCGACAGTGTTACCCCTTATGTTTTTTTTCATGACGACCAATAAAATACGACAGTGTTACCACTTATGTTTTTTTCATGACGACCAAAGAAAAACAACAATGTTACCCCCTATGTTTTATTTGATAAAAATCGACAGTGTTACCCCTTATGTTTTTTTTCATGACGACCAATAAAATACGACAGTGTTACCCCTTATGTTTTTTTTCATGACGACCAAAGAAAAACAACAATGTTACCCCCTAAGTTTTATTTGATAAATATCGACAGTGTTTTCCCCTTATATTTATTTCATGATGGCCGATAACAAACGACAGAGTTACCCCTCATATTTTTTCCATGTTGACCAATAAAAAACAACAGTGGCACCCCTGACAACGTTTTTGCAGGGATCCGAACATGGGCTGTTTAGAGTGTTAACCTCCGAACTTAACAATGCACCATCAAGACACCTGTTACAGTCATCACAAAGGTTATACTTGACTTTAGAATTCGCATGAAATAGAGCTATGAGTCGTCCAACAGAGGTCATCAACCGAACTTGAACCCCGGTCTCCAGGGGGTTAGGCAGAGTGCACACCACTGTACCACTGAGGCGAGGACAACACACAAAAAACAATCATCAATAAAGAGGATATAAATGACATTAAAATGTATGTGTGCATTTCTATTATTTCCCTTATGTTTTTTTTTACGACGACCAATAATAAACAACAGTGTTACCCCTTATGTTTTTTTTCATGACGACCAAAAAAAACAACAGTGTTACCCCTTATGTTTTTTTTCATGACGACCAATAAAAAACAACAGTGTCACCCCTTATGTTTTTTTTCATGACGACCAAAGAAAAACAACAATGTTACCCCCTATGTTTTATTTGATAAATATCGACAGTGTTTTCCCCTTATATTTATTTCATGATGGCCGATAATAAACGACAGAGTTACCCCTCATATTTTTTCCATGTTGACCAATAAAAAACGACAGTGGCACCCCTGACAACGTTTTTGCAGGGATCCGAACATGAGCTGTTTAGAGTGTTAACCTCCGAACTTAACAATGCACCATCAAGACACCTGTTACAGTCATCACAAAGGTTATACTTGACTTTAGAATTCGCATGAAATAGAGACATGAGTCATCCAACAGAGGTCATCAACCAAACTTGAACCCCGGTCTCCAGGGGGTTAGGCAGAGTGCACACCACTGTACCACTGAGGCGAGGACAACACACAAAAATCAATCATCAATAAAGAGGATATAAATTACATTAAAATGTATGTGTGCATTTCTATTATTTCCCTTATGTTTTTTTTTACGACGACCAATAATAAACAACAGTGTTACCCCTTATGTTTTTTTTCATGACGACCAAAAAAAACAACAGTGTTACCCCTTATGTTTTTTTTTCATGACGACCAATAAAAAACAACAGTGTCACCCCTTATGTTTTTTTTCATGACGACCAAAAAAAAACAACAGTGTCACCCCCTATGTTTTATTTGATAAAAATCGACAGTGTTACCCCTTATGTTTTTTTTCATGACGACCAAAAAAACAACAGTGTTACCCCTTATGTTTTTTTTCATGACGGCCGATAAAAAACGACAGTGTTACCCCTTATGTTTTATTTGATAAAAAACGACAGTGTTACCCCCTATGTTTTTTTTGATGACGGCCGATAAAAAACGACAGTGTTACCCCTTATGTTTTTTTTGATGACGGCCGATTAAAAACGACAGTGTTACCCATTATGTTTTTTTTGATGACGGCCGATAAAAAACGACAGTGTTACCCCTTATGTTTTTTTTGATGACGGCCGATAAAAAACGACAGTGTTACCCCTTATGTTTTTTTTGATGACGGCCGATAAAAAACGACAGTGTTACCTCTTATGTTTTATTTGATAAAAAACGACAGTGCTACCCCTTATGTTTTTTTTGATGACGGCCGATAAAAAACGACAGTGTTACCCCTTATGTTTTTTTTGATGACGGCCGATAAAAAACGACAGTGTTACCCCTTATGTTTTATTTGATAAAAAACGATAGTGTTACCCCTTATGTTTTTTTTGATGACGGCCGATAAAAAACGACAGTGTTACCCCTTATGTTTTATTTGATAAAAAACGACAGTTTTACCCCTAATGTTTTTTTTGATGACGGCCGATAAAAAACAACAGTGTTACCCCTTATGTTTTTTTTGATGACGGCCGATAAAAAACGAGTGTTACCCCTTATGTTTTTTTTAATGACGGCCGATAAAAAACGACAGTGTTACCCCTTATGTTTTATTTGATAAAAAACGACAGTGTTACCCCTTATGTTTTATTAAAAAAACGAAAGTGTTATCCCTTACGTTTTATTTGATGACGGGCAATAAAAAAACGACAGTGTTACCCCTTATGGTTTCTTTCATGACGACCAAAGAAAAATGACAGTGTTACCCCTTATGTTTCATTTGATAATAACGACAGTGTTACCCCTCATGTTTCATTTGATTAAATTGACAGTGTTACCCCTTGTGTTTTTTTTCATGACGACCAAAGAAAAACAACAGTGTTACCCCCTATGTTTTATTTGATCAATATCGACAGAGTTAACCCTTATGTTTTTTTTCATGACGACCGATAAACGACAGTGTTACCCCTTATGTTTTTTCATGACGACCGATAAAAAGTGTTACCCCTTGTTTTTTTCCATGACGACCAATAAAAAAACAGCGTTACCCCTTATGGTTCTTTTCATGACGATCGATAAAAATCGACTGCGGTACCCTTGTTAACGTTTTTGCAGGGATCCGAACCTGAGCTGTTTGGGGTATTATCCTCCGAACTTATCAATGCACCATCAAGACACAGAAAGAAGTCAATACAATGGTTATACTTGACTTTATAATTCGCATGAAATAGAGATATGAGTCTCCCAACAGTGGATATCAACCGGTCTTGAACCCCGGACTCCAGGGGGTTAGCTCACAGCCCTCTCCACTTCCCACTGAGATTTATAAATGTAATATGTCTGTGGTTATATATGACACTGCAATAGACATGATAGCATTACGTTTCAAATTGACGATATTGTGGTTTCCACAGAAATTGAGCCGCGGTCGCCAGTGGGTTAGGCAGAGTACACTCCACTGCACCTCTGAGGCGATGACAATACAATGATCAATCATCAATAAAGAGGATATACATGACATTAAAATGTATGTGTGTTTTTCTATTATTTCCCTTATGTTTTTTTTCATGACGACCAATAAAATACGACAGTGTTACCCCATATGTTTTTTTCATGACGACCGATAAAAACAGTGTTACCCCTTGTGTTTTTTTTCATGACGACCAATAAAAAAACAGCGTTACCCCTTATGTGTTTTTTCATGACGACCGATAGAAAACGACAGTGTTACCCCTTATGTGTTAGGGTTGCGGGTGCAGGCAGGACCCAGATGCAGACGGTTTGGGGAGAACAGCACTTTATTTCTGCCAAAGGCTAAGGCAAGGAGCAAGGGAACACAGGTGACAACAGAGAACATGCAGGACGAACTAACCACAATGACAGCACAAGGAACAAATGAAAGACGAGGGCTTAAGTAACAAACACAACGAGGAACAGCTGAGACACATTAGGGGAGGGAACAGTAATCAACACAGGAGGGAAACACACCAAAACACGACAGACCATGACAGTACCCCCCCCTTAAGGGTCGACTCCCAGGCGACCCACGACAAGCAAAAAAAACGAAGAAAGTCAAACCCAAAATGGGTGGGTGGAGGGGCGCCAGGAGGGGGGAATCAAAAAAATAAATGGACTGGGGCAGAGCGGAGGGACGTCAGGCGGGCGGCCAGAAAACTGCCCCAGGGCATGGCAGGAAGCCTCAGGCGGACGGCCTGGGGGGCAAGCAGAGGCAGAGTGAAGGCGGAACCCTTCAGGAGGCCGGCAGCAAGTACGATGAGGGCTCAGTCCCTCAGGAGGCCGGCAGCGGCGAAGGCGGAACCCTTCAGGAGGCCGGTGAAGACCAGGTAGAGGGCGGGTCCCCTCTGGAGGAAGGAGAGGTAGAGGGCGGGTCCCCTCAGGAGGAAGGCGAGGTAGAGGGCGGGTCCCCTCTGGAGGAAGGCGAGGCAGAGGGCGGGTCCCCTCTGGAGGAAGGCCAGGTAGAGGGCAGATCCCCTCTGGAGGAAGGCCAGGTAGAGGGCGGGTCCCCTCTGGAGGAAGGCGAGGCAGAGGGCGGGTCCCCTCTGGAGGAAGGCCAGGTAGAGGGCGGGTCCCCTCTGGAGGAAGGCCAGGTAGAGGGCGGGTCCCCTCTGGAGGAAGGCCAGGTAGAGGGCGGACCCCCTCTGGAAGGCGGGACCCCTCAGGAAGGCAAGGTAGAGGGCTGGTCCCCTCTGGAGGTAGGCGAGGTAGAGGGCGGACCCCCTCTGGAAGGCGGGACCCCTCAGGAAGGCAAGGTAGAGGGCTGGTCCCCTCTGGAGGAAGAGGGCGTGCCCCTTCCAAAAGGTTTGGAAGGCGGGACCCCTCTGGAAGGCCTTGAAGAGGAACCACCCTCGGGAAGGAGTGGAGGAGGACCCCACAGGCAGGAGCGGAGGGCGTGCCTCCCATGGACGGTCTGGAGGCAAGGTAGAGGGCTGGTCCCCTCTGGAGGAAGAGGGCGTGAAAAACAACAATGTTACCCCTTATGTTTTTTTTTCATGACGACCAATAAAATACGACATCAATAAAGAGGATATACATGACATTAAAATGTATGTGTGTATTTCTATTATCTCCCTTATGTTTTTTTTCACGACGACCAATAATAAACGACAGAGTTACCCCTCATGTTTTTTTTAATGACGACCAAAGAAAAACAACAATGTTACCCCCTATGTTTTATTTGATAAAAATCGACAGTGTTACCCCTTATGTTTATTTTTCATGACGACCAATAAAATACGACAGTGTTACCCCTTATGTTTTTTTTCATGACAACCAAAGAAAAACAACAATGTTACCCCCTATGTTTTATTTGATAAAAATCGACAGTGTTACCCCTTATGTTTATTTCATTACGGCCTATAAAAAACGACAGAGTTACCCCTCATGTTTTTTCCATGTTGACCAATAAAAAACAACAGTGTTACCCCCTTTATGTTTTTTTTCCACAACGACCAAAAAAAAACAGCAGTGTTACCCCTTATTTTTTTTTTCATGACGACCAATAAAAAACAACAGTGTTACTTCTTCGCAATAGTCTGTTCACCTATAAAATGTTTCACCGGTTCCAGCATTTGTTAAATTTGTAGAGTCCTTAATCACCATTACAGTCTCAAGGTGAAGTATTTATGACACGCCCCTTTACCCAAGCCCCCTTGAAATTAGCAAGGATGAAACGCATAGTAGGGGATCCCTTCTTCCAGGGATGATCAGGAGTGGGTGCCATCATTGACTCAGGTAAATACATGCACATCGAATTTATTTTATCTGATTAATAGTTTCAGCTGATAAAAATGTGGACATTCCTGGTGCTTGAGGGTGTTTGAGGGAAACACATTCATCTACTGCCACATGGTGGCAGTAGTAAGGACTGCAGTCCATATTTCTATGCATCGAAAAGTGGTAGAAGCCGTGTCATACCTGCTATATTTATATTTTGGTTATAGGGCCTTCTTCTAAAAAAATATTTTAAATATATAATGCTATAATTTTTAATTTTAATACTTATATCACGCTTTATTGGATGCGCAGGCCAACAAAACTAACTTTATTTACGAATATAAAGGGATATGTCTTATTTATAACAGGACTATTTTCAAAAAATCGTCATCAACTATGGTAGAAATATTTACACAGACCTATGTTAATAATGATTATGGAGAACAATTAAGACCCAAACCTATAGCCTGCATAACAACCCACAGTTGCCAATATTCAGCTTCCCATAACCGAAAAAATATCGAAAGTAAATGGTTATAGCTAAGTATCAGTTGGTTTTAGATGTTGGATATACATGTTCTCTGGGGAGTGAATTGTTCTGAGAACAGGACAACTGCGGGGGAACGGAGACGGTAATAAGGCCAAGGGATATTTCTGACCAATCCAATTAGGGACTACCCTTAACTAGCCTCAACTGCACAGCAAGTCCTCAGATTAAGGTCATACGCTCATGAAGCACTCCCATACACATACTAAATCACTTCCACCAACTATCTCTTGAATCTGATTATTTGATGAATACGGGATTAATCGGGCCAGAAAACCCTGCAGCCTGCGTCACAAAATAAAAATAAGCAAACCGTAATCCTCAAATTGTCATAAATATATGTCAATGCGCCACTGTCAGTGGCTGAACTGAAATTGTCGAAGTTCCACTGGAAATGACACCTTAAGGGTTGAAAATTTGGGTCGTTTTGGGTAGACTTGTGTTTGCACCCTTAGTAAGATGAGAATCAGAGGGAATGTGTCATGCACGGTTGGGTCACTAGTCCTAGACATGTTCTGCTTGGTTTACTCAAAAGAGGGCAGCTAGTTTGTTACTTCTTAAGTAGTGCATATTTTTGTCTGAATTAATGGAGAGTGGAGGGGAGGACTACATTTAAAAGTCTACACAGAGTGACAGTGAAAGCAAAGGACTTAAAGAAAGAGATTAAAAAAAAGGGAGCTAGAGCAAAAATATACGAAGAACATTAACCTTATATGAAACTAGTCGTCCCGGGTCAAGTAAAACAATAAAAAAGTTGGAAAATAACACAGAAAAATGGCAGTCAATACGCGTAGACCACCCCTGGACCAATCCCCCCTGCCCTACCAGCAACACTAGCTCACTAATGGGTGAAAGGTGGCTGTGTGAGGCTCCAATGTGTTGTCAGATAGAAGAAAGAGTCCCAGGCCCAGATGGAGAGAGAGAGAGTGAGAGGAGAGAGACGCACACACACACACTAAGTGGATTATCACTCAGTTCACTAGAATGCGCCTCCGTCTCATCAGCGGCGGATATTAAATATTTGCCTTCTGGGGAATACAGGCTTAGTTAAGTAGCCTCACACTGGTGACAGTATCACTTAATCCAGCCCGGAGCCTAGCGCATTCCTTTGAGCCTGGCTTTATTCGAGAACAAAGCTGGGGTGTGTAGGACCTGGACTTCCCTGCTGGACTACAGGAACACCTGTGTGTGTGCCATGACAAAACCCTGTGGGGAAGGACTTGGTTTACCAGGAAACAGTGTAGTGGGTATTTCTTTTATAATTGCGGTAGGTTTGGGATTACAGAAGAGCGATGCGTCCTCATGGATTACTTGTGCCTTACAACGGCTCCTGGCTGGGTTTCCTGTGGCAAGAAAAGACTATCCGTCACTGCAGGTAAATCTCCATTAGCGTGTAAGGAAGATGTACACGCTAACCTCATGGGCATGCACTATATTTATGCACTTTGTGGATCCATTTTTTAACCCAATTATAGCAGATGCCTATACTTGGAATAACTCAACTCAGACCAACGGGAGAGGCATGTTTTTGACATCTATGGCAACCTGAGAACTCTTTATCAATGAGGTATGAAGGAACATCTATGACATCAGCGAGCAACTCCCGGGATCTCTGGTGACCCCTGACCCTTATTGGATTTCGTTTTCACACTTCCACTGGAACACTACAAGAAACAGGTGCCAGGGATAACGCGGTCTGAGGTCCACCTCAACACTTTCCCTTCCCCCCAGAATGTTCTAATGTGTGTCCTTCTACCAGGTGGGCCTAAACACCCCTCCCCCCTGTCCCGCCCCCCTCCCACCCTCCCCTGACCCCCCGTGACCCTGCCTTCGGCCGGTACTCCAAAAGGACAAGAGACGGAAGGTGGTGGTGGTGGCGGAGGTGGTGTTGATTGTGTCGTGGGGGTTAAATGGTGTTGATAACTGAGGACCTGAACGGAGGGTTAAAGGTCACACAGAATGGAACGGCCGGAGGTGCCAAAATGGCCATCGGATCCCCCATCATGTCAATGGACAGGGAAGAGGAAGAGTCGGACGACAGCGAGTGCGGCGGAGGCGGTAGCGGCAGCGATGGCGACTCCGAGGACTCGCGGAACTACTGGGAGGACGACGACGACGACGTGTACCAGGAGTTCGAGGAGCTGGACTTCGAGTCCCTGCCCGACCGGTCGGACACGTGGAGCACCCTCTCCGACGACTCCTTCTACCCGCCGGACGACGCGCTGGCGTCGGGCCTGCAGTGCCTGGCGAAACCGGGCAGCCCCGAGCCCATCTCGCTGTTCAAGGCGTGCGGCAACAACAACCCCGTCATCGTCAAGATCCTGATCCGGCAGGGCGTGTCCGAGGAGGAGGTCAGGGAGACGGACAGGAACCGCAGAGTAAGTGTCCGGCTCTGGTGGGAGGTTATCGAGGTGTAGGAAGGGTGTGGGTTTATGGGGACGCTGTTGGTTTTAGAGGGACATGATCGGTTTCTAGGGACCCTGGTGGTTTAGAGGGACCCTGTTTGTTTAGAGGGATCAATTTGTCATATCTGAAGGCGTTGGGTTTGTATCTGATGGCATGTTCTTTACAATATTTCTCTGTGTGTGTGTTTGTGTGTGTATGCGTGTGTGGGTCATGTGACCCAGTTCTGAAGCGGAAAGATCCCAGTGTTGCTTTGAGAGTCGCTCCTTAAGCCACAGTGTAGGAGGGAGAAAGGTGAACAAGAGTATGTGAAAGAGAGCGAGGGATAGATGGAGATGCAGAGACACCAGAGAGTGAGAAAGACATTCATAGAGAGGATGGAGAGAGTGAGAGGCAGAGTAGGAAGGAACATTTCTCGGAGAACCTGCCAACGTCTGCAAAAGACCAGTTCGATTATTTTTCTGGAATGGGCACAACGTGGGGTCGTTAGGGCATCAAGCTGCCCTTTTCAACCTGGGAATACGGATTATGTTGTCATGGAGACGAGCCGTCTCCATGACGGCTGAGGCAGTTCTCGAGATACGGTCCGGAAAAAAGGTCAAGTGTGGAGTGACCTTCCAGGGAAAATGTCAGTTTCTCCTCCAAACTTCTCATGAGATATTGATTAAAAGCCTGGGTTCAGTGATAAGACGGTATTGTGAGAGGTTTGGGATGAAGGCCTCTACCAAACGACAGATGAGTATTATATATCAGTAACCGAAACCAGAGTCGACATCAGATAATGTGATTTATTTGTATATATCGAGGTAATATTTATTAGCTCATGTGAAAGGCCAACTGTCACTGGGCAGGGAATACCTTGCCTCTGGGAAAGTTTGGTGGCGAAAAACCACTTTGTTGGTGGAATAGGGCTGGTTCACTTCAGACAACATCAGAACGTCCCTCAATGTCCCCAAACTGCTCTCTATGCCTTAAGAAGATTGTACAGAATCCCTTAGCATTCCACCTGAAAGCAACTGTAATAAACATACACACAGTCAACGGTGTTTGTGGATGAGGGCTGTTTTTTTTTTACACACACTCCACCACCAGTTATAAAACCATTGGCCATCGTAACAAGCCTAAACACTACAGTGTGTAATGTAACCACTGTTTTCTGCTCTTGTTTCCAGACTGGGCTGATTATAGCGTGTTACCAAGGTTACGTGGACGTGGTCATCGCTCTGGCCCAGTGCCCGTACCTCGACGTCAACTGGCAGGACAACGAGGGCAACACGGCACTCATAACAGCGGTGCAAGCAGGTACTAAGACGGAGAACAGAACTCTTGTGTTTCATTACTGGTATCATCAAGCCCCTGATTCCTCAACCCCCCCGATTGAACCCCTGTATATTTACCTCCTCAACCCTTACCTCAGGGCTTCTCAACATAGGGGTCACGACCCCATGGGAGGCAACCCAGCACACGGAAGGAATTGTAGAGACTGACCCCTTCTGGGAACCCTGGATTATGTTGTACTTCTATGTAGAATAGCATGTTCCGTAGGCTGTCTCGTATCTACGAGAAGCGTGGTGGAGGAGAAAGCGTAACCGACACGGACAGTTTTCAGGCATTAACCGTTCAAATGGTTGAACCTTTTGCTTTCGCGCTCTGATATTGATCCAGGAGATTTGTTTAGAGTTCATCAGAGATGACCTCTGGAATTATTGAATTCAGTGCTCCTCATACCCCTCTACTCCCCATGGGAAGTCCATGATCAATGGATCGTGTGTGTGTGTGTGTGTGTGTGTGTGTGTGTGTGTGTGTGTATGTGTGTGTGTGTGTGTGTGTGTGTGTGTGTGTGTGTGTGTGTGCGTGTGTGTGTGTGTTTGTGTGTGTGTGTGTGTGTGTTTGTGTGTGTGTGTGTGTGTGTGTGTGTGTGTGTGTGTGTGTGTGTGTGTGTGTGTGTGTGTGTGTGTGTGTGTGTGTGTGTGTGTGTGTGTGTGTGTGTGTGTGTGTGTGTGTGTTCTTCTATACCCCGATCAGAAAAAACGGACACGGACAAAACATTTCAGAGCATTAATGGGTGGACAGATGTACAACGATAATAAAAGATGTGTGACCCCAGACTAAAACCTCATGGGTAGTAACTAACTATAAACTATCATAGCTCTGGGACATGGTCCATAGACCATGGAACATAGCGACCCTTTTCTGTCCTACGGAGAAAACCTCTTTTTATAATATTTAAACACCAGTTGAACAAGGCAGTGTCGCGAACTGGCTGCAGGTAAGAGCAGAGATTAAATTATGAGAACCGGCAGTGAGATTACAGATCTGATCTGATCAAGACCAGTCAATGCCCCATAACCCCTTCCTCCGTAGCCGTGTGCTAAGTATGACGAATGAATCCCGATCGAAGGGGATGATGAATGTCTTCACATCACGGTTCATTCTCTGCACCATTAACGGGACCATCCATCCCCCTCTTCCGGTGGCGTAGCTTCCTGCCCCACCTCATCAGGCGGCCGAGTCGGGGAAGGAGGTGCTGGTGGTGGTCGTCGGGGTGGGGTGGGGTGCAGGAGGTGGTGGTCGGGGTGGGGTGGGGTGCAGGAGGTGGTGGTCGGGGTGGGGTGGGGTGCAGGAGGTGGTGGTCGGGGTGGGGTGGGTTGGGGTGCAGGAGGTGGTGGTCGGGGTGGGGTGGGGTGGGGTGCAGGAGGTGGTGGTCGGGGTGGGGTGGGGTGCAGGAGGTGGTGGTCGGGGTGGGGTGGGGTGCAGGAGGTGGTGGTCGGGGTGGGGTGGGGTGCAGGAGGTGGTGGTCGGGGTGGGGTGGGGTGCAGGAGGTGGTGGTCGGGGTGGGGTGGGGTGCAGGAGGTGGCGGGGAGGGGGGGGGGGGTGATTCTGTTGGGTGAGAAGGTGATGGTGGAAGGTCGGGGTGCAGGAGGTGGTGGTCTTTGGGGAGGGGGGGGGGGGGGTGGTGGGTGAGGCTAGGAAGTGGTGGTCGGGTGAGTGGTGGGGGTTGGGGTGAGGAGATGGTAGTGAGGAGGTGGTGGCCTGGGGTGAGGGGTAGGTGTCTGTGGGGGTTGGGTTGAGTAGGTTGAGGAAGAGGTGAATCAGAAAGTGAACACAAACGCAGTTGTTGTTTCTTTGACGTGTGTGTGGCCTGTACAATGATGAGGTTATAAGGTTCTGTTTATAATTGACATGTCTGATTGATAAGAGATAATCTACTGGATTACGTGCATTTCTTTCCTCCTTTTGCTTTGCAAAATAAGCGTGACAAACATGACGGATCAGATCTAGCTGCAAGCGGTTTTCCTTTAAATTTCCACGGCAGAACCACCCAATCTCATTTAACAGATTAAGGCCCGCTTTGTGTGTCTGGCCAAAGCAATATGCCAAACAACGACAGGCTAAATGTGTTTTGTTCTTCTGCCTTTTCTTACTCTGGTTGTGCTCTACTGTGCAGCATGTAGCATGTAACTCTAGTAGCCTTTCAGTTGAAGTTCCTTTTTCCGAAGAGGCATTTTGGACCTAACTTGGGAAGTTTAGGCACCCAATAGTCATTTAGGAAGGAGATGCTTTTATCCCAAGTGACTTGTGGTGACAGAAAGACAGAGGAAAAATAGGGTTATACAGTACACTACAGGCAGGCTGCAGATGTTGACACTCAGACCAAGAACCAAACGCCTGGGGGTCAACCCCCCCCTAGCCACCACTCCCTCTCACGTCCTGGTAGAATGGATTCCCAGTGTTTCCAGTTGAGCCTTTGTACTCTGGCCCGGGCGGGAGCTATGAGCACCGTTTGCTTTCTTTTCTGGGTCTCCGCAGGGCACCTCATGATCTCCAACCACCTGCTCAACTACTTCCCCAGGCTGGACATCGAGAGGAGGAACTGCCACGGGTTCACGGCCCTGATGAAGGCCGCCATGCAGGGCCGGGCGGAGTGTGTCAGGGCGCTGATGATGGCCGGTAACGATACCCCGAGACTAAACCTTCCCTAGTGATGACCGGACGGATTAACACCAAGCCCTCGACCTCTGAGCCCTGCTCCCTGCACACATCATAGTTGTACTACTGGGCATGGCATGCACGAATTAACATTCAGCCCCCACTGAGGGGTATTGGGTCTCTCTCATACATGGCCATCACTTCTAGGACTCCTCTAGCAAGATGCCCGACCACTACCTCAACGACACGTATCTGAAGTCCCTGTAGATCGCTACATTAAATAGTAAACAGTAGTTCAACAGACAAAAAGCACCAGTAGTCATTGTTCTCTTAGAGCTCTACTCCGGTCTCGGTGACCACATCAGTGCCTGTGCATATGTCCAAACTATGCCTTATCGGTCCAGAACCTTCCAGGTTCTGACCCGTCCCTACTACTGTTCCCCCCCAGGCGGGGACATGGAGGCCAGGGACTACAGCCGCCAGCAGACACCCATGGAGTGGGCTCTGTTCACGGGCCGCTACGAGACGTCTTTCCTCATGGAGAGGCTGATGGCACAGCCCTGCGCAGAGCAGTTCTGCAACAACTTCTCCTTGGAATGGCCCATGCTTGAGGTTGGTGGGCAATATGTTATAACCTCCACAAGACACCGTCTCATCCCCTGCAGTACTCTGCGCCACTGTGATACTAAATGTGAGGCAGCTGTTTAATTATTTTTTCATTCATAATAGATCGGTGAGTATCTCAAGTTAGCTAGCTGAGAAACATGGACCTTCTGTTCAATAAACTGCTATTGTATCCTAATTGCTCATCACAAGAGATTCCTGGCTTGGAAGCAATCATTTATGAAATGAAATCCAGACAAAAGCCAAACGTCCAGTAAAGTATACTGAAACAGTCCGACTTATTTTGATGTTCAGAATAAGATCCATATCGACATGGATAATGAATGTTGTGTTCTGTTTAGTCATGGATGATCATGGGTGGTCAATATAAACCAAACACACCAATAATAGACTGCGTGTACCAGTCCCCTAAACAATCCCCCTGGCCGCCCGGATCCATCCGCAGGAGCTGGTGGCCCGATCCCAGGAGCCCAAGTCCTGCTGGGGCCGCCTCGGCGACCTGCTGAACTGCTGCCCCGTCACCCTGCACCTCAGCAACAAGGTGAACCCGGTGGACGACGGTGTCCTGGACCACATGGTGCGCGTCACCACCAGCCTGCTCAGCCCCCTCATCGCCACCGCCTGCCACACCGTCTGCCCCGGCAGCCCGCCCTGCGTGGGCAAGCGCCGCTTCGCCGTGCCGGAGATCCTCCGCCGGCAGCGCGTGGACCAGCTGCGGCAGCTGGGGCCCGGGAGGCACGACAACTACCAGCGGCTCTTACAGAACTCCCGGGTGCTCCTGGTGCCCTCGGCCCAGGGCCGGCGGGCCAGCCTGCAGCCCCAGCTCCTCCGGGAGGTGGCGGCCGTCTCCTCGGTGGCCATGCGGAGGGCCAGCCTGCTGCCGCTGCACATGATGAGGCGGAGCAGCGTGAGGCCGGGCCCCGTGGTGCCCAAGGTGAGGCTGTGCAAGGCCCCGTCGCCCTCCTACGTGCCGGAGGCGACCGGGTGCCGCCGCGACGACCCCGCCCACCTGCAGATCCCCAAGTGGAAGTACAAGAAGAAGGCGGAGGGGAGCAAGGAGGAGGAGGCGGCGAGGCAGCAGGTGTTTCCTCTGACCAAGAGGAAGTGAGAGCAACGCGGAGGAGGAGGGGAGAAGAGGTGGGAGATGAAGTAGGGGATGCTGCCTCATGGGACGTAAGGGTCAAAGGGCGTTGTTGGAGGTGGGACAATTTTGGAAAATGTATGCGAGGAACCAAGAGGAAGTTTAAGCACGCTGGAATTAACTTGGAAGTTAGGAATGAGCTAAACAGCTACGTGGAATTAGCCTGATGCTAAAGAGCGAGCTAGTCACTTGACCAATGGAGCGCTACATGAGCAGGGAAAGATGTCTTCCATCTATAAAGGAAAATAAAAGGGCCAGAGAGAGAGCGAGGATAGAGAGGGGTACGGGGTGGGTGCACAATAAATGTATGCCCACTAGGCAACGCGCCAGCCGGCTTGTTCCCGGAGGGGTTAGGAGTTTCGTTGTCTTGGTAACATTGACGCTCCAGCCAGGAAGTATAAACCCTTTATCGCCCAGACAAGCTGCCCTGCCTCCTGAACCACTGCATCTCTCAGCAGTACAGGAGTGAGGACGGTAAGGAACATAAAAAGCCCAGATAAAACGAAGGCAAGATAGAGGTAAATAGATATGTCAATTGGAAAACTCTTGCACTAAGCAGCTTACAATGCAACACCTTTTTTACTAAGTGCACTGCCTGTAACACTCACATTACAGCAGCAACACCGTTTGGATGAGCGAGTCTCTCCAATTCAACAGAAGTATAGAGATAAAAGACAAAACGAAGAGGAAGAAATGGAGATTTCCTGAAGAAGACATTGTTTTGCCCAAACATTATTGAATTTAGGCTGAGCAGATGGCCACTGGAAAAGCCCGGGATTGATACTGGGATAGACAATGAAGTGGGTTTCTTTGGCTAAGAAATACTGCAAAAGGGCTTTTTAATCGAGTGCGATTTCTGACATTTCCGCTGGGAATCTCAAGCCTGCTTTCGTATAATGGCTATGCAAATCGTTTGCCACACAGGACAAAACATAATTAAAAAAGTGTCTCTTAGTGCCTGTTTACTGCAGTGCATTCAGACTTGACGCCATTAAAGGCAGATTATGTTGAGTTAAGTCTGAACACACCTGAACACCTCTCAGCCGCCTATTGAAATATTCTAGAAGATGGCTCAATATTTGTTCTGTGGAAGGTAGTGATATAAAGCTGTAGTTGCAATTCGTACCAACAGGGTCGACATTCTACAATGCAAATTTTTTTTCTTCAACAAAGCATTAATTTTAATTAATGAGAAGGGATAATGATACACTCATGTGAGACGGGAAGCTCAGGTTTTCTCTGTTATCAAAATAAAAAAATTCTCTATTCTTTGATCCCATTGCAGATTTCAATATATAAATAAATCATTTGATTAGACAGAATGTGTACAGGCCTACTGAAATACATAATCCTACATGCAAGTCATTAATAAGACCTTCATTCAGTCATTCACAGGGCTAATAAATATGATTGTACTTGGTTTTTTCTAAAGATACGGAGGATTTCGATTTCTGATTTTGTTATTTATTTGTCTAATGTTTAAGACCAAAGGGTCAATAGAGAGATTCATAGGCCTAGATAATGTAGGCCTACATGTATAGCTTTGATGATTACATGTATATTCTGCAAAATAACGTTTCTTCCCGCTCGTTTGTAATCAATTCACCCTCAAATTCAGATTTTCTTCAATTTCTTTATTTTTACAATGTGTAAGGACTTGAGAGTTCAAACTCTAAATGTCAATGTGGCAAAAGGCGTCTCCTCTCTGCTCCGGCGTGTCACGCAAGCTGTTTAGTCCCAAGAGAATCGGGAACGTGAATGAATGGAAGCATCAGTCATTTGCTCTTGGATGTTGTCTCTTTTCTGTTTGACGTTATTCTGGTTTCTCTGTGGTGTTATAAATATCGCCTTGGTGAACCTGCCATCCATGTCCAGTCAACTTACCTTTTCAGTCAATACCACACCACCCTAGAACTAACTCGATAGTGGCTATTATGATGCACTCCCAGAACAAAGGTACAAAGTTTTTTATTTTACTAATCAGAGGGCTTTTTTTTTTTATTTCAAAGTATACATTTTTTCGACCAATCAGATTGCTCAAAAATGTTTGAATTCTTTTCGACCAATGACATCACTCGAAAATAAATAGAGCGATAGTTTGAGTGAGGCTAAAGCCTCACTCAACCGATTAGCAACGTTTATATCGGTGCATCGACCGATTCTTGGTCATTTTGAAATCTTATCACTTATCGATGTAGTTTCATCTGTATTTAATCTAAAGGGTAACCGATTGAAATCTGTGAATTTAAACCCAGAGGATTTACCCCCTATTTACCTTGTTTTAGCCCAAATCTTTATTTTTTATATGCAAGACTTAAGACTCAACTCTTAATAGCTTTTTGCATGGTGGAATGTATGCATTCCAGCTCATTCCTTGTTAAGGGACATATAGTTTACAAATGTAGTTGTTCCACTATCCACTAGAGGGCACTGATTCACATGTAGAGTGCTTCAACTGACCGTTGAACTGCTGTTCCTATGCTTTCGCAACGGAATAAACACTGAGGCAATTTTGAAAAGAGAAGGATTATCCAACGACTTTCCAAGTAAGTTAAATATAAAATGAAATGTCTCTCTACACATTAAAACCTCTCCTCATCTTCTGCCTGAGAAATTGTGGCATAACCTCAATTTGAGGACCATAGATGACTTGTGAATGTTGGCGAATTCCTTTCATCTTCGCATAGAAGAAGGGAGGCCAAGGTCACACAGAACATGAGCGAGAGCAACTGTCACGACTGCTTTATTTCAATCCAGGTCAGAGTGTTATGGGTTGGTCGTATACCAGGAAACAGCTGAAAATCATCTTTGGCAACGCAAAATAACAACTCCTGAAAGCCGAGACCCATCTTCCATGGTCCGTTACATTTTTTTGTGTGTGGATCTGTTGCAATCAGTTTGAGGCAATAAAAAGATTAAACAAGTTTTTGTATCTCTTTAAAACACATTTTTTTTGTCATCTAGCAACAACAAAAAGAAAAACGCCTCCCTTCCCATTCCATACAGGTCCTGCAGGGTTTCCATACTGGCGGATCACAAAGACAAACGGTACACCGCCAGTATCCGGATGCTCGCTAACATGTAAGATATGTCTGTTTCTCAATCAGTGTTTGTGTGTTGTTAAGGTTTTTCTCTGGATCATCGCGTCATCGTTATTTCATTTCAAGCATCGGAAAATGGACCGCTACTAAGACTTCTAAACAGCTGCAGGTTGGGCAGACCAGGGACCGACGTTGTCGTCAAAAACCTTCGTTGAACATATTTGTTCGCGATTTACATCCACACGCTTATGCCACATCAAGGCCAACGTGACAGGATGTAAGTAGCGAAAAATTGTACGAAAAAAACGTTCTTTCTTTGAAAAGTTTATTAGTCACGTTGATAATGTTTGGCAGCTATACCTAATCTATGCAAACAAACAAACAAATAAACGTAACATTCTGTGTACAGTTAGAAAAATTAACACCGTAAAAAAAAAAGACATAAACATCGCCACTTTCCGTTTGTTTCAGCAGGGACAACCTGATAACTCTCGGAACCTGGTCTGGTCCAGCACTCAGCCACAACATTACCCCACAAAGTCAACATCTTTAGTGTGAAGAGCAGAAGGTAAAACGTGAAAAAAAGTCGTCCTACATGGGAGTTCTCGTTTTTTTCATCATTATGTTGATGCTATAAGTGACATCCACGTCTGCACGTAAAAAGTATATATTTATATTTATATAATATATATCCATACTCTATTAACAGCTTTGTCTACCAGGAAACTTATAATCGCCACCCATCTTTGAGAAAGGAAACTAAATGAAGAACTTCAAACATTGAATATTTTACAACACAGAAATAATCTAATATTGTACAACCGCCTTTTTACAGTCCCAACTTTTTTTATTCTTATCGATTTTTTTATTACTACTATTTTGTATTCCTCTTCAAGTCTCAGTGCAGTAAGACAGTTTGATCCCAGTAAAACACAGTTAAAAAAAACATTTACAAACCAATGACGCTATGTGGAAGTAGGAATCCTCAACTGAACTTTGACCTTCCCACTCCTCCCTCCCATGTCGCCATCTGCATACCCACGTTTGGCACGTTTTTTTTTTCCTTTAACAGTGATAAACCGTGATTCTAAGCAAAGTTTTGTGGACGAGAATGGGTGTCTTGTCTTCTTGGAGGTGTAAATAAAACAGACATCGACTGAAACTCCAGCTACTATCAAAACCAACCTCGACATCACAGGAGCTACCGAGAAATCGTAGTAAAAAAAGGGCTTGACCGGGAAACGCTTTGTTGAATGGGGTTTGTAACCACTGTGTCTTAGGGTCAGAATGTCTTCTGAGAGCCCTGAAGACCACAGAGGCCTATTTCTAGGGCAGTGAAGGAGCACCATGATTGGTCAGTATATTTTTTTAAACCCCCTCCTCATCATCGAAATCACATTCTCACCTTTTAGCCAGATATCGGAATCGTTCCCTGTATCTTTGTCGTAGCTGTGATATGAGATTTCTCGCCCTTCCTTTTTATTCGGTAGAAAGGTTTGTGTGCGTGTGCGTGTGTGTGTGTGTGTAGATGTACAGTTGTGTTCTGACGATAAGTCCCAGCGCATTGCATCGCGGAGAAGGCCTTACACAGAAATCAGTGCAATGTAAAATACAACAAAGTCATGTCGTCAATGTACATCAAATACTATACAACCAGAATAATACAAAAGAAACCCGAAAATGAAAAAAACAAACAAGTAAATGATACAAAAAAAGGAAAGCATCGCTCTACCTGGCAGGGGGTGGGGTCAGGGTGGAGTAGAGGTGGGGGAGGGTGGGGGTTGAGTCATGACCTCACACAGTATAACAGTGTATAGAGAGAGCGTGGGGGGGGGGGGGGATCTCTCTGATGGACAGCTGGGCCTACGACTCGTCTCGTCTCTTGTGCTTCACGTTACAAATAGATCCGTTTTCTGTGACCAAATATGTACATCCGCTGTCTTCGTCAGACATGCCCCCTTCCCCCCCGCCCCCCTCCCCATGATCGCTTCTTCCAAACATGCAAACCTCGTACGCCCAGTGCTTTGAGCTCTCTCTCTCCTTTTCCATCCACGGCCTTTCTCGCTCAACCTTTTCTGAGTCCTTTGATCCAAACTTTCCCCCTCATCCGTGTCCTTCCGTGACTCAGTACATCGCAATACTGGTACGTCTCTCTCTCTCTCTCTCTCTCTCTCTCTCTCTCTCTCTCTCTCTCTCTCTCTCTCTCTCTCTCTCTCTCTCTCTCTCTCTCTCTCTCTCTCTCTCTCTCTCTCTCTCTCTCTCTCTCTCTCTCTCTCTCTCTCTCTCTCTCTCTCTCTCTCTCTCTCCCCTGCTCTCGCTCTTCCCTTCGTCTCCATCTTTCGTTATTCTACATTCTAACTTTCTTTTACCTCGCTAGGCTGTCCATCATTTTTATTTTACATTCTCTCACTCTCTTTGTGGACCCCATTCGGAGGCGGGAGTTATGTCGCATTCTGACCGATCTGTAACCATACGCAACAAACGCATTGGAAGGACATTGTGCCAGCTGTTGTTTTGTTGTCGTTTGTGTTCAATTGTGTGTTGGGGGACTCTTGGCGGTCACAGTGTGCATGCAACATGCATGGCTCTGGTCCTTCGTCACCTGGGACCACCTTGTCTCTCTCTCCCTCCCTCCTCTCTCTCCCTATCTCTCATTTCCATCAGCAGTCTATATGGTGTGAGGGAGGGAGAGAGACGGGAGATTGAGAAGGAGGATGTCTTTTCCTTTTGATTCCATTTCTCCTTTCCTTTCTATACGCCCGCCCTTCCTCTGCCCTATACACACAGAAACACATGCGCGCACACTCACGGATGCATGCACACACACACACACACACACACACACACACACACACACACACACACACACGCGCGCGCACTCAAGCATGCATGCACACACGCATATGCACACATCACACACTAACGAGCGCACTCACGCATTAATGCACGCCCATACTCACACCCATGTTTACTCACTACTGGCTTGACTGAGTAAATCAAAACAAACAAACACTGAGGAGAGTGGGGGGGTGGGTGGGTGAAGGTGAGAGGGGGCAGAGATGGTCGTGAAGGTAATGACGTCGGTGGGGGCTTGGAATTGTACAAGGGGGGCAGAGAGATAAAGAAGAACTAATGGAACAAAAATAAAGAGATCATCCTCTCCCCTCCCCCCCTTCATCTCAGGCTCTGGATCTCTCGAGTACTAGACCCAGGGGGGGTTCCCCCACTAGACCCAGGGGGGGTTCCCCCACTAGACCCAGAAGGGGGTTCCCCCACTAGACCCAGGGGGGGTTCCCCCACTAGACCCAGAAGGGGGTTCCCCCACTAGACCCAGAAGGGGGTTCCCCCACTTGACCCAGAAAGGGGGTCCCCCTACTAGACCCAGGGGTGTTCCCCCACTAGATCTAGGGGGTGTTCCCCCACTAGACCCAGGGGGGGTTCCCCCACTAGACCCAGAAGGGGGTTCCCCCACTAGACCCAGAAGGGGGTTCCCCCACTTGACCCAGAAAGGGGGTCCCCCTACTAGACCCAGGGGTGTTCCCCCACTAGATCTAGGGGGTGTTCCCCCACTAGACCCAGGGGGGGTTCCCCCACTAGAACCGGAAGGAGGCTCCCACACTAGACCCAGGAGGGGGGGTACCCCACTAGACCCAGGAGGGGGGGTACCCCACTAGACCCAGGAGGGGGGGTACCCCACTAGACCCAGGAGGGGGGTTACCCCACTAGACCCAGGAGGGGGGTACCCCACTAGACCCAGGAGTCCGGCGAGGCCGGGTAGTGGCTGGTCTCGTAGTTGAGCTCGCTGTAGGGCCGCGACGCGGAGTAGAAGTCCACGTAGTTGCCAGTGGACTTGAGGCCCCCGAGGTGCATGTTGAGGTCTCCCTGCGGGGGGCGGCCCCCCGCCGCGTGCACCTGCTCCTCGTAGAAGGCCTGGTCGTCGTAGTTACCGGCGCCGGGCGGCGGCGGGGGGTTCTGGAAGGGCGGGTAGGGCTCGGAGGGCATGCCCTGGGAGGACACCTGGGCGGTGGCGGTGGACGATGGGGAACAGAACAGGACAACAAAGGAACCAGTCACTGCACATGGACTGCATTGAGGATGGGTCGACAGCGCTTTCTAGAAAGCGGACCCTCAAAGCACTGGACAATTAGTGGCTACCGTTCAAACACACATGGTCGTGTGTGAATACATAAAAGGAAAAAGCCAGCTCGTCGGGAGCAGTCAGGGTTAGGTTCCTCGCTCAGGTACACCTCGCTTAGCCAGGGGGAGCCGGGGATCGAGCCGGCAACCCTCCGATTGCCAGACAACCCGCTCCACCGGCTGGGCGGGGGCTAGCCACAACAAGCCATCGCAACAGGACAGGCCGATCCAAGCAGGACACGACAGAGCAACGGTATGGCCCGGATCTGTACCAGGGACAGAGCCCCATAGTACTGTACCGGGTGAGGGTCCAGCGGGGGTCTTACCTGGTTGTATTTTAGGTCGTCTGTGGGCGAGACGTAGGCTCCTCTGTGTAGCGTTGACGATCCGCCCGGGATTTGACCTGAGATGGAGACATGGGGAAATAAATGACTTAATAAATGAGTTATTATTAAGTACTGTTTAATTATAAATGTGTGTGTGTGTGTGTGTGTGTGTGTGTGTGTGTGTGTGTGTGTGTGTGTGTGTGTGTGTGTGTGTGTGTGCCCTACCCGCCATGGCGTCCTTCCTGGAGGTGTGCTCGCCCTTGTTGCCATGGTAACCAGGATTGCTCGTCGACTCATAATCCGCCTTCCTTTCCTTCGCCGCCATCATTTCCCTTGGTGAGGCTGGAGCACTCGCTGCGCGCACACACACACACACACACACACACACACACACACACACACACACACACACACACACACACACACACACACACACACACACACACACACACACACACACACACACACACACACTACTATTTAGGCCACTGTGTATTCGAGAGAGGATAAAACCGGCCTGCTGGTCTGATCAATTATCCTTTTATTAATTATGATTACTTAATGATGATTAATGAAAAGTATGATTGACATTCTCCTCTCTAAATAGCGAGAGAATACGGCTTTGTTCACCCTGACAGCCAAAATATCCTTGTCCATGTAAATGTATGCAAATCTCTCACAGTACTGTAACCATGCATTAGCATAATATTTAAACACACAAGCTTAGCATAACAATATTATATTGGGTCACACTGGATGTTTTCATTGATTGAATACACATTAAGATGTAATCGTTACGCTCTGTCACTTAACACTTGGTAAGATACAAGAAATGCAGGCCACAGGATATGTGTGTGTGTGTGTGTGTGTGTGTGTGTGTGTGTGTGTGTGTGTGTGTGTGTGTGTGTGTGTGTGTGTGTGTGTGTGTGTGTGTGTGTGTGTGTGTGTGTGTGTGTGTGTGTGTGTGATCTCATCAGTATTTAATTGAGTGGGAAATACTTAGTCATCCTTTCTCCGGAGGCCTGCTTACTTCTTGGAAGCTTCTGCATTAATCTCTCTTCTCTCTCGCTATAACTTTACCCCTCACTCTATCTATGACACCTTCCAGTTCTCTCTCATGCTCTCTCTCTCTCTCTCTCTCTCTCTTGATCAGTGGGAAATCTCACTCTCTCCTTCTGTAACTGTCCCTCAACTCTTTCCTTTTCTGTCTCTATCTCCCTCGCTCTCTCTATCTCTCCCTCCATTCTTCATCTAAGAGAAAAACTAATAATTAATGGAGTCCTCCATTGTCACAGTGCCAGATGTTTAATATCTTCAGGACCACAGAGTGATGTTCTGCCTCTAATATTACAACACCCTACAGCCCCGGCTGACACGGCTGGCCCATCTGCCTTCTCCGTCTCTCTCTCCCTCCCTCTCTCTCCCTCTCTCTCTGAATATATATTGAGATCTATTATGATCTCTCTATCTCTCTGTCTATCTGTGACTCTCTCTGTCCTCTTTCTCTATCTAATACGAGCTGTCGTCTCTCTCTCTCTCTCCATCTAACATGAGCTCTTATGATCTCTATCTCCGTCTCTGTCATCCGCTGGGCTCTGTACAGCTCGTTCAAACGGCAGGTAAACACTCATTCTTCAAACAGCCGCCTACCCAAAGCACCTTCTCCTGGCGTAACCTGGGTTCCCTTTTCTTGTTTGTCAAAGGAACGCTTCAAATCGTAAAAAATATTCAGAGGACAATCATACAAATGCTGGATCCTTTGTGTCCGGCTGGTCCGAACAAATCAAATAACCAGATCCATAAAGAGGGACAGAGGCAATGCGTGGCGTGGTAAGGAGGTGGTTGTTCCTGTTATCCAATGTCCTGGCTGTTGATTCAGTCGCCATGTGTTTGAACAGCATCCCTCTAATGGGCGACTCAGTGTGAACAGCCACACTCACACAGAGCACCATGGGGATAGCCTGTTAGCATGCTAACCCGTAAGCCGTCACTCACACAGCGCACCATTGGGCTAGCCTGTTAGCCCACACTCACACAGAAGCAGGCTAGCCTGTTAGACTTCCTAACTCACCACTGTCCCCTTTGGGCCCCGCTCCATATCCCACCATGGTTTATTATGCTGAAAATATGGATGTAAGGTTCATTAACTCTGCACAAGCCTGTGAGAGCCGAGCCAGAAGCAAGCCTCCCACAGAGAGCTCCTCCCTGTTGGTTCGGATTGTTAAGCCTTTAAAGGTGCAGTGGTAGGAGAAAGATGGCCAGATGTGGAGTTTTCTCACACAGGACGAGACCAGTCTGGACATGGACAGCAAAACATCTTCTGATGGCTCAAACGTCATGAAAAAGCCCTCCAAAATCATGTTCGAACCAGAGGTGTCGTCTGAATGTGTGTGTGCGTTTGTGCGTGTGTGTGCGCGTGTGCGTGCGTGTGTCTATATATGTTTTTGAACCAACGGCGTTGCGGTGCCACCGGTGAATGTGGTCACGGCGGCGACGGGACCCACCGGAGCGGTTGTTGGGGGACGTCCGGACGGGGGAGACGGAGGGGGTGCGGGAGGAGGAGTAAGGCCTCTGTCTGTCCCTCTCTATGGTAGAGGAGGAGCCCACAAAGTGGTACTGGGAGTAGCCATCCTGGAGAAGAAACGCAAGGAGAGGAGGAGGATGGGACAATCAAAAGGACATTTAGAGGGACATTGGAGGAAAGTCAGGGTGAATGATGGGTACAGTGGAAAAGACAAGAAAGAGATAGGAAATAGAGATAGACGGAAAAGAGGAGGAGGAGATGAAGCGCAGAACAGAAAAAAGTTTGAAAAGATAATACACTTCACTTCTCAACTATATACTATGATCCTTACACATACAATAGCATTGTTATTGATGCTTGCAGACAGAGAGAGAGAGACATAGAGGGACAGAGATAAGAAGACAAAGAGAGAGAGAAAGAGAGAAAGAGAGAGAGAGGTGTACAGATGGATAGTGTACAAAGAGAAGGAGGAAAAGAAGAGAGAGAGCTGGGAGAGTGAGATGAAATAGACACAGAGACAGAGAGAGAGTGAGTGAACGTCAAAGAGAGAGGGATAGAGATGGAGAGCGAGAGGGGGATATATCAAGAGAGAGTACAGAGAGAGAGAGAGAGAGAGAGAGAGAGAGAGAGGCAAATAGAAAGTGAGAGTACAGAGAGAGGGAGAGAGAGACAGCCATACCTTCTTGTAGAGGCTGCGTAGGTCTCTGTACTGCCACATGCTGTTGAGAACCTGCGAGGCGGCCTTCACCACCTTGGGAGTGTGTCTGAAGACGGGGACAAACATTAGAGTGGCGCGCCACGCTACACAGAGTCCCCACCTCCACCTCCGTCTGCTGTCTTCGCCATGTGTTTTCCTTCGCTTATTTTTAACCGCAGAGGAGACGCAAAGAAGGTTTGTCTGGCTCCTGACAAACGCAACAAACGCAGAATAACAACGAGACAAACAGACGAAAGGGAAACGGCACGATCGCTTTTCATCCTCCCGCGCACGGGAGGGGTGGCTGGGGGAGGGAGGACAGGGGGAGAATGCTAATGTCGGAACATGAAGGCACTGCGGGCTGATGCAGGACACCTTGTTCCTGTTTCCAGGTTTGTTTCCAGGGTTTGGAAAGTTGGTTTTCGACGGGGGGCGAGACCCGACTGAAACTGAAATGGGAACGGTTTGGATGGTCTATCGTATATCGATGCTATGGATTTGTAGAGCAGAAAATGGGAAGATAAAAGGATAATAAACGCTTGCCCCTTGAATGTTTTCTAAATATTACTCAACATAGCGGCCCTTGATTACGACAATCACGGCCCCGCCCCCCCCTCCTTTCTCCTCCCCCCACTCTCATTTAACTTCTCCCTCTCCCTCCCTCTAATTAGGCCCCGCCCCCTCTCCCCCCACTATTATTGGGCTCCTCCCCTCCCCCCACCTCTCTTAAGGCCCTCCACCACTTTCATTAGGCTGCACCCCCCTACTCATTAGGCTCCACCCACTTGTCTCCTTTGCTGCGGGCGATGCCGATGAGCTTCTCGATGCCGCCGGCGTCCCTCAGGGCCTTGGTGTTCTCCATGTTCTTGGTGATGACCTCGTGCAGCGCGCAGCAGATGGCCGTCACCGTGTCGTCCGACATGGTCTTGCCCGGCAGCCCCGTGCCATTGGCCCCGCCCCCGCTGCCGTTTGCCCCGCCCCCGGCGCTGGTGTTGTTGTTGTTGCTGCCGCCGATGCCGGGCAGGCGGTGGACCAGGTCCCTCATGGCGTACTTACCTGTTCGGGGTCGGAGGAGGAGAGACAGGTGTTATACAGGTGGAGAGAGAGGCGGAGGGAGAGGTATGAGACAGGTGGAGAGACAGGCAAAGAGAAGGTATCTAACAGGTCAGGTGGATTGACAGGTGGAGAAACAGGTGTAAGTCAGGTGGGACATGTGTCAGACAAGTGTTATACAGGTGGAGACAAAGGTGTTAGACAAGTGGAAGGACAGGTGGAGAGACAGTTTGAGAGACAGGCCTCAGACAAGTGGTGAGAGACGTGATAAATACGTGTAAGACAGGCGTTGAAGACACAGATTATGGGTCAGACCGAATACTGCAGGAACAGAGGGACACTATGCATGCTGTAATGGAAAATAAAACAGATTTAAAAGCAGAGGGAGAGGTGAGGTTTATTGAGGTTATTTGTTTTAAATGAAGGCATCCCCTCGCTACATTGTATGAACTGAATATGAATAACGATGTCAGTGCGGGGAAACGTCCACGGTCGATGCAGTGTGTACAGTGTCGGTGTGTGAACTTGATCTGTACTCAGAGTTACGCTACGACACACCCTTCTGCCCGAGCTCCACTTCCCACGGCCCTCCTCACACAACAGATGCAAGGGTCTGACAGACCGCCAATAAACGCACAATATTTATTAGCGTTTGATGCAGCGGAACAAAAACATTCACATGCAGACAGACGCACGCACCCACACACTCACACACACACACACCACACCCAGCACTTAGGGCTCTGCTACCTGCTTCGGGGAAATACTAGTGGAGCAGTATGTGCGTACGTGCATGCGTGTGTGTGCGTGTGTGTGTGTGTGTGTGTTTGTGCGTGTTTGTGTGTCCGTGAGTATGTGCATGTGGGTGTGTGTGTATGTCTGTGTGTGTGTGTGTGTGTGTGTGTGTGTGTGTGTGTGTGTGTGTGTTTGTGTGTGTGTGCAAGTGTGAATGTGTGTGTGTGTGTGTGTGTGTGTGTGTTTGTGTGTCCTTGAGTATGTGCATGTGGGTGTGTGCGTATGTCTCTCTGTGCGTGTGTGTGTGTCCGTTAGTATGTGCATGTGGGTGTCTGTGTATGTCTCTGTGTGTGTGTGTGTGTGTGTGCGTGTGTGTCTGCCCGTGCAGGGCCTCCCCCTCACCGATGAGCTCCTTGTTCCGGACGTCCAGAGCCATGTTGCGCAGGGCGGTGGCCACGGCGCACACCACCCGGTCGTTGTCTATCCTCAGCAGCTCCACCAGGATGGGCAGCCCCTTCTCCTTACGCACCGCCGCGCGGATGTACACGGAGGGGGGAGGGGTGAGGGGATAAATTCTAAAAACTCCGGCCCAAGTGGAGATTTCTGAAAACGCTGGTTATGTGTTGTCGTGTCAACGGGGAGAAACGGGGTTTTAGGTTCTGAAGCGTGACATTATGCGCCAGGAAATGCTTAACGTCATATGAGCGCCCTATGTTTACAGTTTGTTTGTTACAGGAAGACGCTCGTGTTATTCGTTGCTGTTGATTCTGAGGATTCTGATTGGCTTGCATGGCTTTATCCTTCTCCCTACACTGCCGCCCATAAGTTTGGCATAGTTATAATGCCAAATAGTTATAATATAATATATATAAATGTATGCGTTTTGATGTAAACGACAACTTTTTTGAAAACGATGCTGTGTGCACAATGTTATTTTTGAAAACGGAGGGGGGGAAATATTAGTTTCTATAAATACCCTGCTACGTATAAACGTGGCCACAGTGTGAGGCGGCTACTTGATCCAGCTCACTCGTTAACCATGCACAGGTGTGAGTGATCAGGCCTCATTGGGCTGTACCGAGTGGAGCTGAATGGAGAGGGGATCCGGCGAGCTCTGTAGTTGTGATGCCTCTGGATGTTTGTTGGTAAATTATTGAATGCAGATGTGTAATTCAATCAAATTGCCCTCAGGTAGTTATGGCAGGATCAGTAGATATGTTGGTGTTAGGAAGAGTAAAATTATAATAAATGAACGCACCCCTAAACAATTATGGAGGGTGCAGGTCAACGTGTTTTTAGCAAGACAAGCTTAGATTATGCAGCATGTGTTTGGCTGAGAGGAATGCTGTTTGTTTGGCCCAGTGAATGTTTTGAGTGGTTTCCATTAAATCCTGCCCTTTATGGGCTCATTCAATGAGATTTGTTGTACTTCTTTTGATCACTCCTTCCTAATACCAGCTGCTCGTACCATCCCACCACTAGGGCCAGTAGGGACGTCGAACCAGTAGTTATCGCAATTTCATCATTTTCAGATGAAAGCTAGTTATCAATACAAGTATTCAAAGTGAAGATTTGCTGGTTGGATAGTCTTTTCGATGGGGGAGATTAATTTTGGAGAAACTCTCTTGGTGAGATATATTTTTATGGAGTATATGGAATAGTTGCAGTATATAGCAACAAAGTGCATGTTTAAATGGGAGCGTACCTATGTTCCCCGGGTCCTATGTTCCCCGGGTCCTATGTCCCCCGCTTTGTATGTGACCGGGGAACATAGGACCCTGTGAGCAAATCTTTTTTTCATTGGATGGTAGGGGCAAGCAAGCACCGCCTTTTTCGCCTCTGATTCGCCTGTGATTGGTTAGAATGGCTCTCCTCCGATTGGTTATGGTTAGGTTTAGGGTTAACCCTCACCCTAACCCTAACCATAACCCTAAACCTGACCCTAACCCTTTGCACCCGGGGAACATAGGACCTGGGGAACATAGGGATGACCCCGTTTAAATAACGCGTTTAAGATCAGCAACAAAGATATAAGGTTAGCAACACAGACTTAAGGTCCGCAACAGAGAGATAAGGTTAGCACACGGACATAGGGGGAGCCACACAGACCCAGTGAGGAGAAGAGAAAGGGGCTTCTGAATCACCTTTACCTTCCAGCTCCCGGCTGCCAGGTTCTGCAGCGCCCCTGCCGCGCCCTCCAGCGTGTCTGGATTGGAGCACTCGGACAGCAGGGTGAGGTAGGGCTTCACGATGGTGGGGTGCCACAGCATCTGGATGCCCTTTGGCGGGTCGGCCGAGTCCGGGAAGGGGCCGACGCCGTCCCACTGCGAGGGGGCAGAGGATTGGACACGTGTTGGTGGGACACGGTCGCAGACTGATGGTGATTTAGTCTTTCAGCAAACACGCTTAGCCACCGTGACTGAATGGTATGGTTCCACGTTGACGCAACGCGATGACCGCGCAGTCGCTTCAACGCAGTCGTAAACCTGTTTTGGTTCTCCGTCGGGTTGTGGTAAGCGGACCGGCACCTTGGGGCGGACGCAAGGAGGGTCCCGCATAGACGCCATGGGTCCGTAAACCACTTTGCGTTGCATTGACATGGGACCATAACTAAGCCTTTACGGTGGAGGACGGAGACAGAGGTGCTGTAGGTAAGATGCAAGAGATCAAAGATTCAATTAAAGAGAGAGTAGAAAAGCGACGAAGAGAGTTCGACCTTTGGTTAAAAAAAAAAAAACCTGCCCGCCTTCTCCCCCTCCCCACGTTTCTCCACCGTTGAGTGGTGTTGCATTTCACGCACATGTGAACGACAAGCCATATGGATTCCCCGAACAAATCACGGAAGAGCAGTCTCATCTAAACTGACTCAGGCAGAGGCAGGCGCTGTCAACCAGAGCAGATATTCTCACAGTGCATTTCACTCACTAATGGCTGACAGACGGCTGTGGCATTTCGAACAAATTGCACTCAAATATTAGCTCTCAAATCACAGCTACAGCAGGTATTGAGGAGCATCTTGCTAAAAGGTGCCTACAGGTAAGGCAGTGGTCATTGAGGTTCAAACTCAGAACCTTTCCTCTGGGTGTCTAACTCCCTAACCAATATAGTCTATCATGCTCACCTATGCTACCCTGCTGTCTTTACCGTAGTGCCCTGCTGTCTTATCGTGGCAGCAATCTTTTTATTTCTTTGTATTTTTGTGCGTATGCTACGCATGCTTTGGCTGTTCTGCGACTCACCTGTAATCTCTTGGAATGAAAGCGTATTAGAGAGAAAGCCTTAAATGTCAATTGTAATACAGAGGTGGCCCTGGAAGGCCTGCTCTTGCAGAGACGCCAGACAACCAAAACAAATGATCACATTTCAACCATGTGAAGTGCAAAAATAACACATCACTGTGTTTCATTTGGTCCTTTGGCAACACTGTTTTTTTTTCTTTTAATCAAAACTTCAATATTCACATAGAAAAGATATCTTACTGCTTGTCTATTCAATTGAGTGTAATAGAACCTGTTGGTTGATATTTCCGAATATTGTCAGATGTTGCAACACTTTTTCATCACCTTCTGGATCACCTGCCGCACCTCCACTGCATACACTCACACACCCACACACCCACATGCACACACACACACACACACACACACACACACACACACACACACACACACACACACACACACACACACACACACACACACACACACACACACACACACACACACACACACGTAGGTGCACACACGTGCGCACACACGCGAGAACACACACATAAACATGCACACATTTAGACACAAACACACACACACACACACACACACACAAACACACACATACACACACCTTGCCAAGCTGCTTGCTCTTCAATTAATGACCGACACGTGTCCTGTGGTCGTGTCAAGGGGGCTCCATGGGGAAAAACATCTCTTTCTTCCTCTCTCTCTCTCTCTCTCTCTCTCTCTCTCTCTCTCTCTCTCTCTCTCTCTTTGTCTCTCTCACTCTCTCTCTCTCTCTCTCTCTCTCTCTCTCTCTCTATGTCTCTCTCTCTCTTTATGTCTCTTTCTCTCTCTTTATAGCTCTCTCTCTCTCTCTCTCTCTCTCTCTCTCTCTCTCTCTCTCTCTCTCTCTCGCTTTCTCTATCTCTCGCTCTCTCTTTATGTCTCTCTCTCTCTCTCTCTCTCTTTATGTCTCTTTCTCTCTCTTTATATCTCTCTGTCAGCTCACTGAACCTTCTTGTTTTTTATCGATGCAACTCTCCTTGGTTGCTCCCTGGACTCTCCTTTCCTCTCCTCTTTCCTCCCTCCAGCCCTTCCGCCCATGTACTCTTTCTCTCCCTACCTCCCGGTGCATCTCGCCACCTCCTCCACCCTCCTCTTCTCCTCTGCTCCTCCACTCCATTCTCCTTATCTCCTATCTTCCAATCTTTTCCTCCACCCTACTCCCCTCTGCTCTCCTCTCCTCTACTCCTCCACTCTCCTTATCCCCTCTTCTCTCCTCCTCCGCTGCCAATTCTACTCTTCTCGCCTCCACCTCTCTCCTCTCCTCGTCTCCTCTGTCCCTCCCTTCCCCTCCCTTCCTCTCCCCTTCTCTCCCCACCTCTCTCCCCTCCTCTACCTGTGTATTTAGCATGTTGTTCATCCTCTCCCCTCCTCTAATTACACCCCCCCCCCCCCCCAACCCGCACTTCACAGTAATCACCCACAGCTGCAAGGTGGGGGGAGAGAGAGTAAGAGGGAGGGACATGGATGGAGCAATAGAGAGAGAGAGAGAGAGAGAGAGAGAGAGAGAGAGAGAGAGAGAGAGAGAGAGAGAGAGAGAGAGAGAGAGAGAGAGGAGACTGGGAGATGGGGAAATGGGAGATGGAGAGAGGGATACAGTGATAGTAAGTTGAGATAGTAAGAGCAAAGGGAAAGAAAATGCCATAGACAGGATGGAGAGAAGGAGAGAGCAGTTGAGAGGAAAAGAGCAGCATATGAAGGGCAAGAGAGAGGGAAATAAATAAATAGAGAGAGGAGCAGAGACGAAACATGGGGGGAGGAATGAGGCAATACATTACAATGATGAAAAGGCCTATGAATTGCCCTCCACCCCCCATCCTCTCTGCTACCCCCCATCTCCTCTCCTACCCTCTTCTCACGAGGTCAGCTGTGAAGTCATCCTCATCCCGATTGGCTGTTGCCCGAGGATCATAAAGAGCTCGCAGTATTCACTCCGCAAACCGGAACCAGCCGCCCAGCCGCGCCATTTCTCATTTATTCTCTATTTTCCCTCTCTCCCTCTCACCCACTCTCTCACCCCTCTCACTCCTTCCCACTTTCCCTGCAAGGCGCCTATTCAGAGGGAGAATACATTAGCGGTTGAGCTTGGCATGGAATCATCCAAATCAGGCGATGAAGAAGAAGAAGAAAGAAACACAAAGGAAAAATAATAAAAGCGGCAGTTGCTAAGAGACGATTTATAAACTGCAAATTTTGCTATGGGAGTTTGTTTACTCAGAGAAGGAAGGCTGCGCGCCACTTGACCAACACGGCACACTGATTAGCATGATTAGCATGAGAAAATATGGCGGGCCTACTTCAAGACCTATGCCGTGACGTAAAATGGCCGCGGACGATGCTCCCAACCGAACGTGACGATTGGCTGCTAGCTGCTGAACAGGTGTGGTCGCAAAAAGCCTGGAATTAACAGTCCTTTCACTGGGGTTAAAGGCATGCTGGGATGCCATGGTTGGTAAACGGATGCTCTGGAGCGGTATTCAACCCTTTCCATGGGTTGAGAGGAGATTGAATAGAAGAAATGGGAAAAAGCAAGTCGAGTCATTCTCGTCTAAGTGTAGAGCTAAGATGGCGGACGCCAACGCTACGTGCCGATGATGTGCAACGAGAACACAGAGCGAACGCTCCAGGAATATCAAACATATTTCTACTTGTGTCTTCTCACACACACTGAACCAGGGAAAAACAGATTCTATAATAGCAATACACATTTAACTCTTCAGTTCCCTTTCTTTTAGTCCAGGTAATTTACAGTTATTTGTACACAGGTACACAGCAAGGGGAAAGATTGAAATACATATTTCAGAGATAGAACCAAAGGTAGGAAGAAATAAAATGTGTACTGTAGCTATTTTATATTTTTGCATTCAAAATATCCAAGGTCACTAAGGGAGCAGGTAGGGGTTAGGGGGCATCACGCTCAAGAACACTTACAGGTAGACTGCAGCCCGAACCCAGAACATTTTAGCTGGGAGACAAACAACCCCCCTAGCGCTACCCTCAGGATGGAGGCCCCTCCCCCCTCACCTGGTCGTGGCTCTTCTTCTTCTTCTTCTTCTTGCCCCAGCAGCCGGAGCTCTCCCCGTCCTTCCCCCCGGCGTCGCTCAGCAGGCCGTCCAGCTGACGCCCCCTGCTGGCTGTGGGTTGTCTCTGCAGCCAGCCGGTAGGACAGGTTCCTCAAGATACACACACAGTTCTCTATGGTCTGGAGCAGAGAGAGATAGAGTGGGGGAGGGAAGGAAGGGGAGAGGTGGAAGAGAGAGGGAAATAGAAGAGAGAGAGGGAGAGGGAGAGAGGTAGAAAGAAGAAGAGTGGATGAAACAGCTAGGTAAAGATGGGGTAGCACTTTGACATGGCAAAGACCCGAGAGCTTGTGCTCAAACACACACAAACACACACACACAGACACAACCATGCAAATACACACACACACACACACACACACACACACACACACACACACACACACACACACACACACACACACACACACAGACACACACACACACACACACAGACACACACATGCACACACACACACACACACACATACACACACACACACACACACACACACAGACACACACATGCACACACAGAAAAATACACACAGACAAACCTACAGAGAACACACACACACACACACACACACACACACACACACACACACACACACACACACACACACACACACACACACACACACACACACACACACACACACACACACACACACACACACACTCCAGCCATGTGTTAATCCCATTGTTGGAGAGGCCGTGCAGACAACAGACATGGACTTTGATCTAGAGAGGGGATTCTGTGGATTAAAAGAAAACACTCCCCCCCTCTTAGCCCCCCACTCACTCAGGCAACAGCCACACGACAGCCTACACACACACACACACACACACACACACACACACACACACACACACACACACACACACACACACACACACACACACACACACAGAAGACAATGCGTATGATTTTGCGTGCGTGTGTGCAGGCACGTGCACATGTATGTATTTGTATGTGTGAGAGAGGGATAGAGAGAAAGAAAGAGAGAAAGAGAGAAGGAGGGAGCTTGTTTCTGTCTGTGTGTGTGGGTGTGTTTGTTGTGTGCGTATGTGTGTGTGTGTGTGTGTGTGTTGTGTGCATGTGTGTGTTAGTGTGTGTCTGTATTTCTGTTTGTGTGTGTTTGTATGTGTGTTTGTGTGTGTGTGCGTGTGTTTGTGTCTGTGTGTGTGTTTGTTGTGTGTGTATGTTTCTGTGTGTGTGTATGTGTGTGTTGCGTGCGTGCGTGCGTGCGTGCGTGCGTGCGTGCGTGCGTGCGTGTGTGTGTGTGTGTGTGTGTGCGTGTGATTGTTAGTGTGTGTGTGGGTACCTTGCTGTCTATCTCGCTGCTCCCCAGAGCCGTCTGGATGACGTAGAGCAGAGCGTCCGTCAGCCCCTCACACTCCCTCATCCTCCTACGGGCCTCCTCCCCCGCCGAGCTCACGTTCCTACACACACACACACACACACACACACACACACACACACACACATACACAACCACAAACAATCTATCATCAATCAAAGATCCTTAGTAAATGTAAACCAACATTTGTCAGGGTGTGTGTGTGAGCGTGTGTGTGTGTGTGTGTTTGTATCTGTGTGTGTCTGTGTGGGTGCGCACATTATAGGTGTCCCCAGATACAGTTTAGCATGTAAGATTAGCATGCCAAGTTCTCAAATACGCATAAATAAACTCGATAAATGTCTTCCTCTACCCCCCTTTTTCTGTTTCTGTTCCTGTTCATGCTTCATTTTGGAAATCTACTTAATCTTAATTAATGTCAGCCGACGATAAAATAAAAATCCCCCCCCCTCCATGATGCTCTCTCTCTCCCTCTCCCTCTCTCTCTCTCTCTCTCTCTCTCTCTCTCTCTCTCTCTCTCTCTCTTTCACTCTCTCTCACTAGCTTTTCCAAAAAGTCGGAGGAGTAACACAATCGTTTAGAGGAATTGTTGCATACTCAAATTGAGTTGCACGCATCACAGTAAATACTTTAGTTTAGATTATGAACCCTGTGTTTCCAAAAAATTGCTTTGGATGAACAAATTACCAATTGTTGTTTTTTTTGGTTTCTTGTTGCCTTCTTCTCCTACTCTGGCATTCATTCAAATCATGTTGGAGAAAGAATTATATCTTACATTTTTTCTTAAATTCAAGGATCAAACCAGAGTAAAACCATGCATACGTCTGCTGAGGACTGTATGAGGGCATTTGAGGACAGGACTGATCTTCACTGTTCACCCATTGAGTCAACCTGAGG
>NC_082389.1:12245747-12278343 GCF_031168955.1 Gadus macrocephalus
TTTGACATTTTTATAGCTCTACAGTCCCATATACGGTATATATCATCTGATGTGCTGCACAGTTTATATTTGACTTGTCTCATTGAATAATTGCTCACTTAGCTAGAATAATCTAATTAATTCACACCCTGCAGTGTGCATTAGCGCTGTTGGCCGTGCATTAGCCAGTGCTACATACAGCAATCTGTGCTATTTCTGCTTTAGTTGCCATGTGCATTCACGCTGTTTACCATACATTAGCCAGTGCTACATATTTAAGCATTATGTAGTCAGCTTTAGCTGCAGTGTTCATAAGTGCTGTTTGTCGCACATTATCAAGCACTTCAAAGATGAGCATTCTGGGCTAGCTCTGCTTGGGTTGAGATATGCGTTGGCACTGTTTACAATTAGAAACTAGCAAATTATAATTAGATAGCATAAAATTCTGTGCTAGCTCTGATTAAGCTGTATACTCATCGCGCTCCAAACACATTTTTACATGAGCACTGGCTTCGCAGCGATGGAAAAAGGTATTATTTTCTCAAAGAACCCTCCGTTTAACAAACTATACAGCACAACACAAAAGCAGCAAGACTTCAATGGAGCTAGCTGGAATGTCAGCGTGAGCATTTGGGGGTCGTGTGGGTGTGAGGGTTCGTTGTACATCACAAGGCCATGCATCACACACGCACACACACACACACACACACACACACACACACACACACACACGCACACACACACACACACACACACACACACACACATGCACAAACACAGTCATCCGTTGCCATGGAGACACAGGGAGACACAGGGAGGAATAGGATGAGATATGGAGATGAGGAAGAGAAAGATAATGGATGAGGGATGAGGAGAGTGATGTACTGGATGGGAAAGCTGTTCAAAAAACATATTTAAAAAGGGATTTGAAGGCAAAACAAAAGAAATCAAGAACTCAAATGAAGTGAAATTAGTTCAAATGAAAATACAATGTACATAGAAAGATAAAAAAATAAGTCAGCAAAACAAGAAAAGGATGACAAAGAAAGCTTTGAATAGGCTTGTTATACATTTAGTCAGTAGCCACTACCCACAAGCCAATGTTCTGGTCTGTCAGGATTAGACAGAAGCATGATGGACTCAACTAGATCTGGAATAAAATATAGATAAAAGAAACCGACTTCTGTGTCTGCCTTTCCTATCTCCTGTCACACAACCGCATGCACACACACACACGCACACACACACACACACACACACACACACGCACACACACACACACACACACACACGCACGCACACACACACACAGCAGACATCAAATAATGTCATTTTCTTCATACTGGACCCTGGCAGAGGTTGTTTGCATGTTCAAGTGTATGTGTGTGTGTGTGTGTGTGTGTGTGTGTGTGTGTGTGTGTGTGTGTGTGTGTGTGTGTGTGTGTGTGTGTGTGTGTGTGTGTGTGTGTGTGTGTGTTTGTAATTGTGTGTGTGTGAGTGAGTGTGTGCGTGTGAGCACGTGTCAGAGTACTGAGAATAGACCCTTAAGCTCAGGCAGAGGAGCAAGAGAGAGAGAGAGAGAGAGAGAGAGAGAGAGAGAGAGAGAGGAGAGAGAGAGAGAGAGAGAGAGAGAGAGAGAGAGAGAGAGAGAGAGAGACAGAGACAGAGACAGAGACAGAGACAGAGACTGATGTGGCGTGGCGTGAAGTGTGTTCCCTACTAACGCCCAGATTCAGCCAGAATTTACCCGTGCTGTACGTTTTCTCCAGGAGGTTATCGAAATGGCAAAAAATCCAAACTTCTCCATAGGCTACCATGTCAAACTTCAAACACTCAGAACCTCCACAGTGAGCTGGAATGGCTTCTAAATTGAAAACTACTGTGCTTTGAATGCAAGTACTTTACATGTCCCCAAGTGGTAATTTCTCTGTTTGGGAGCTTACAAGCTCTGCCTCTGATTCAACCACGTTTCATAAGGTTTTGGACTGATTCTGGGCCCTAGTAAGTAACGGTTGTGACTCAGTGTGCAGGAGGGTGGGGGGGATGGGGTAGGGTGCGGGTGGAGGGAGGGGAGGTGGGGGCGGCGGGGGGAAGGAGGGAAAGGCGGAGGGACAAATCGACAGGACAAACCATGTGTGGTAGAAACATAAGTGCTCGTCAAAAATAGCAATCTGTTAATAACAGAAAAAAATAAATAATAATAATAATAATAGAAATAAAGCCAGAACGGCGTTGTGGTCTCACCTGGGGTCCTTCTGGATGCTGTCCACCGACGGAGACCGGGCCAGGGCCACCTCAGGGGGCAGTATCGTGCCAGACTTGCTGTAGGGCGACTCGCTAGACGTGCAGAAGGGCAGCGTGCGGTACGGGTTGCCGTAGTCCGAGACTCCGCCCCCCGCGGCGAAGCTGGCCCTCTGATAGGTGCCGGACGCACTCTGGCTAGCTGTGCGCTGCAAGGGGATTGGGTCGACACCGGGAGAGGGCGGGGCTAGAGCGTAGGGATAGAGCAGATAGTTGAGGACTTCCTGGCAAAGCTGGTCAACCATGGGGTCTACAGGGGTTAAGGGTCGGGGAATAGGAGTGGGAGGGGCATGTGTGTGTGGATACACAGAAACAACACAAATGTACACACACACAAAGGAGTACCACACCAGCAGGATTACATCACGAATCATGGAGTAAAAAGTGGCCACCGTAGCGATACCATTGGGGGGGGGGGGGGGGGGGGGGTGGAGTAACAAAGAAAAACACCGAAAGTCATGAGTTATAACAGCAGCGGGCTACTCGTATAATTATGGATAAAAACATAATTATTCCGCTGCTGCCGCTACCGGCGCAAGGAACTCCCAGCGAGCTGTGATTGGCTGACATGGAGAGACCCAACGACGTCAATCCACAGGCAGACAGACAGACAGACAGGCAGACAGAACAGAACAGAACAGACCAACACAAATATAAACCAAAGCCAGCTCATTAAAGGCGGTTCTGATGACTACCGTGGGCACCAGAGTTTGAAACAAGGGGGTTGGGGGGTGGGTGGATGGGGGAGTGGGGGGGGGGAGGTCAGGAGATTTGACCATGGGGGACAGCACACCTTCCACCGAGAACCCTTCACTCCCAGCCCAGACAGTGTGGCGTGTCACCTTGTCACACCGTGTTTTGACAAGGGCTGTTTCCTTAAACCACACTTGAAAACAAGATAGAGGGGAGGCCAGACACCATATGGATGTGTGTGTGTGTGTGTGTGTGTGTGTGTGTGTGTGTGTGTGTGTGTGTGTGTGTGTGTGTGTGTTTGCACATGTGACAGTGTGCGTATGTGTGTGTGTGTTTGTGTGTATGCGTGCATGTGTGTGTGGGTGGATGTCGATGTATGTGCAAGTGTGCGTGTGCATGTGCCAGTTTGTGTTTGTGAGTGAGTGTTTGTGTGTATACATGCATGTGTGTTTGAGTGCGTGTGTCTCTACGACGGTGAGAAAACCTTGACGAGACCTTGACAGCCTGTCTCCCGCTCTAACTTCCGTCTATTCATGATCACGGAGCCATCTCAAAACAATGACAGACACCGATGACAGACCTTGAAGCGCTCTCGCGCCGCTACAAACTACTTAGCGGGACATATAAGGCCTTCAGAGTTGAAGAGGAAGGTGAATTTAGGAGTTGAAGCTGAAACGTCAATGTTGTTTGTGTCATGTGTTCACACCCAAGCATACATTTCAAAGTGATGTCTGATCATTGTTTTTAATACATCACACAGTGTATCCATGGTGCTACAGCTCATTAATCATACACAAAGACGGCATACCGTACACTATTAAACATGCACAAAGATTTCACGATATATTTACAGATATATGTATAATTATATATTTATTTAAACATTCAGAAAGAGTTCAATTATTTTAGTATGAATACAATATATACTACAGCTACTACTACTCCAAAAGAAGATTTACTATTGGCCTCTTTGTTTAAATGTCTCATCATTCTTTCCGGATTCTTCCCTGCCTGAGTCATTAAGCAGAACCAAGGAGCTCCTAGCTCACGCGTTATTTTACCATGTCAGAGCGATAGTCGATACGCCTGGTTTCCAAAGGACCCAAGACTAATTCCCATAAGATTAAGTTAGATGAGTGTGTGTCTACGTCTTCAAAACATAGTATTAGCCAACACACTGTTACCACAGAGACTATCTGTTTTTCTGAAACAATAAAAAAAAAGAAACGCTAATTTCTGCGACGGGCAATTAGCATCGGTTTACCTTAACTGATAAATTAGCACTAAACAATTGTTCAGTGAGAATGATAGCATCGGCCGCGTGGCTTAAATGTCACGTAGCGATGACGGGGCAGAAAACAGGGAGGCAGAAACCCTCCGCTACAGGGCTTTGGGTGAGGGAGTGCGGCTGCCGAGTGTAATGATATATTCGCACATCTGCTTAACATCCTCGCTCTGTACCACACGCGGCGCCTATTAGCTTTGTGTTGCTATTCTAGGAATGTGATGTCATGTCGTTCGTCGCCGGGCTGTGACTGATAAATGCATCTAAATATACACCCGGTTAAAATGGGCAGGGTGATGTGCAATTTCAGTCTCGACTGGGTCTTTTTTTAGCATGTCAGTACTTTGAAGCTTAAAGACATGCAAAAAAGTCTCACTCACGCTCCCTAATTCCCCTTCCAAACCTCCATCTTGTGCCTCTCGTTGAACCTGGTTTTGGTTTAGTGTGTGGTTGTTTGGTGCTGTTTTAGGTTAATCTCTGTACTCGCTAGCTCGTCTAAATATAAAGTAGTGCCTCATTGCATGTAGCTTCCTAGCCTCGGTTTTGCCACAATTTTCCTCTTATAATTGACCTCCCAGTGTATACCTTCCTTTTTTGTTTTAACTAGTTATTTCTTTGCGTTCTAACCTTTCTTACACTTCTTTAAAGGACTGCATATTAATAATATCATTATAATTCTAATTTTCAACATGGTTGCACCTTTCATTAGAGTTGCACCAATCTCTCCTTCACAGACACCTTCTGTATAACACCAGCTAAGCTATATTCAGCTAACTCATGCTACGCTAACATATGGTGGCACAGCAAGTTATCCTTTTTTATTCTAGGCTAAGTTAGGCCATGGAACACTATGACATGCTAGGCTACGTGAAGCTAGCCAAGCAAACATGGTCTGAACTGACCTTGTCCCCGCAGGTTGGGCTTGGTGTAGACTCTGTCCTCGTAGATGGGGTCGATGTGGTGCTCAGGGGACTGCAGGGGTCGGAGTTCAGACCCCAGGTGACTGTGCTGACTGCTGTATGACCCTCGGGAACCTGCACAGTGTGGGAGACGACAGACAAGGGGCCGTGTTAGATATGGATGGATGGATGTGGATAGATGGAGTGATAGATCCGGATGAACGGATGGATTGATGGTTATGCATGAGGTGATGGATGGATGAATTAGATACACTCTCACTAGCATGACTATGCCACTGACTATTGGAATATATCTTGCTGAAGATTTGATTAATGGTAGATTATAAACGGGTCGCCTCTGGTTAATGTTGCAAATCATAGAGTAAAACTAATTTATTGAAAATGGAATGACAATGATGATCTCATATGCAAAAATCGCTACACATTGCCCTAAATAATTAGTACAATAGTAAAATTTTTAGTAACAGTTGATGACACTGTAAAGTCACACAGTGAAACACAGAAACATACACACGATATACCAACATGACACCATGTGTGTGGGATGGTCTGGATAGTGTTGAACAGTGTTGAATAGTCATCGATAATCTAAATGCAGGCTGGGTTCAAAATGTAGATTCGACTTTTAAGGTTGGGGTCGGGTCAGCCAGGAGGGTCTTCTTTGATGGGGCGACCCTGGTTCTGCATGTGTGTGCGTATGTGTGTGTGTGTGTGTGTGTGTGTGTGTGTGTGTGTGTGTGTGTGTGTGTGTGTGTGTGTGTGTGTGTGTGTGTGTGTGTGAGAGTGTGTGTGTGTGTGTGTGTGTGTGCGTTAACTTAGGCACATCATTCCAAAGACTCTTTGCTCTTTGCCATCGGGGCTCTTGGTGCCTTGCGGCCCCCGACACACGCGACACAGGGACAGACGACACGCAGAGGGGGTAATAAAGGGGCGCTTGACCTCTACCTGCCAGGCTCCCTGGCCTCTTGAGGGTGGCGTTGGCGTACAGCTCGTGGGAGATCTTGTAGCCGTCGGGCCCCACGTGGTGCAGCATGCGCTTGGTGGGCGACAGCGTGGCGTAGCTGCCCACCCCGGAGCTCAGCACGTGGAAGGGGGAGGCGGCCGACAGGTTGCCCCCCGGCGAGGTCGCCATGGCGAGGGGGGAGGAGCCGGCGCCGGCCACCATGTTGATGGGGGAGGAGGTGCTGCGGGGGAGGGGGAGGGGGAGGGGGAGGAGTTAGCGTGTTGGTTAGCAAGTAGAGCGGAGTGCGGGTTAGCGTGTGCGTTGAAGGGATAGGAATTAAAATAACCCGTAATGGGATTGAGTCTTCTTTACTTCATTTTTTTCAGTATGATGACATACCTCCATGGTCACCAAATAATAGCACAATTGAATTGCTCTATTAAAAGTAGCAGTAGTGTTAGCAGGAGTACAAATGTATAATGTATAATTTCAAATGTAAAATTGCGTTAAAAATACACACATTTACACAATATATATAGCAATGTTGATTCTTTAAATTGAGGTCTGTACTGTCCATACATTCCCGGACAAACAGGAGGAATCAAACTCAAATTGGAGGCGTTGTCGTTGGAGATACCTGTAGGACTTGGCAAGCCGGCTGGGGGACTGCTTGGGCGAGGAGACCCGCTGTAGGGTGGCATAGCTGGGCATATCCGAGGATGTGGAGGCCAGCCTCTGGAGCTTAGTGGGAGAACCCATGGCCTGCAGAGGAGAGCTTACACGCTACAGAGAGAGGAGACGAGAGGAGAGAAGAGGATGAGAGCTTAATGTAAAAACTTAATTCTCATTGTGTTTTTTTTCACTTCCATCCAATTCCACTTTTTAGCTTTTCCTTTGAAAAGAAAGATAAGTAGTAAATGAGGGTGTCAATAATATCTGCAGAAGACTATCACCTTCCTTTCTCTAATGTATTTCTGTTATTATTTCCCCTGCAAGCTTTTTATTATTTTTAATTAAAAAAAAGATATTTTTGCCAAAGATCAGCACGGCATTATTGTAGATTCCTTTTTGTTAATAGTTTGTTGAAATTGATTTATCTTTATGAGACATCCCTTAAAATAACCTTTATATTCTCAAACAGAGTGGTTAATCCCTTGTTGTGGTTCAATGACAGTAGAAGCCTACAGCGCTGCAACAGATGGGAGGTTGAAGGGAAACTGGTCCGTTGAGGCGGTAGAGTTTGTACACGTTGTTAATGAATACAGAGGCAGTAGGACTCATTGAATGTGGTTTAGTGATGGAAAGTTTACACAACCAAGCAAGTATCAACCAGTTGCAGTGTGCACATTTAAAGGGTTACGTCAGACAGGCCAAGACCAGTCCAAGTTCTTCCTTATCTTAAGTTGAATTATTAAATATTCAGCAGCTCAGTGACAACAGGTGTCTCACTGGAGGCGGAGCCAGGGGCGGGGCAGTAGGCAGAGCTGCAGGCAGAACCAAGCGTTACTGTGCAGGGAGGCACTGGGGCGGTGGAGCTAGAGGCGGGGCTAGAGGCAGGGCTAAGTGTACCTGGGTGGAGAGCATATGGGGAGGTGGAGCTAGATGTGGCACTAGAGGCGGGGCTAAGTGTACCTGGGCGGAGAGCATATGGGGAGGTGGAGCTAGATGGTGCACTAGAGGCGGGGCTTAGCATACCTGGGCAGGGAGCGTGGCACAGGAGTAGTACATGGGGGGTCCGGAGCTGCCAGCAGCGGAGGAGGCGGGGCTTCCGTCGGAGGGCAGGTGGAAGGCGCTGGCGTGCTGCTGGGCGTACGAGTCCCGCTGGCACTGGGAGGGGGAATCCCCCCCGCCTGCCGCCAGATGGGCCGCCACACGGTTGGAGGTCACCTGGAGGGGGGAGGGGGGAGTCAGGTAGAGATAGAAGAGACAGAGAGAGAGAGAGAGAGAGAGAGAGAGAGAGAGAGAGAGAGAGAGAGAGAGAGACAATTGGTTTGAGTTAGTGGGAGTGAGTGGAAAGGGAGTGAGTGGTGTAAAATGTGTAAAATCCTATAAATATGTGTGTAGGTATGTCACGTGTTGGTGTGTATTTATTCATGCAAAAACATACACCGGCATGTAGGAAGTTCTTAGCACCAGTTTGTGTCACCAAAAGAGAAGAGTCAGGTAGTCCAAGTGTATTTGTTTGTATGTGTGTGTGTGTGTGTGTGTGTGTGTGTGTGTGTGTATGTGAGGTTGTATATGGGTTTCTGTTTTTGTGTGCATGTGTGTGTATGTTTATGTGTTTGTGTATGTGTGCGTGTGTATGTGGTGTCTTGTTAATTGTATGTGTGTGTGAGTGTGTGTGTGAGTGTGAGTGTGAGTGTGAGTGTGTGTGTGTGTGTGTGTGTGTGTGTGTGTGTGTGTGTGTGTGTGTGTGTGTGTATGTGTGTGTGTGTGTGCGTGTGTGTTTGTGTGCGTATATGCGTGTGAGTGTGTGTATGTGGTGTCCGTGTAAAGTGTATGTGCGTGTGCGTGTGCGTGTGCGCGTGTGTGTGTGTGTGTATACCTGGTTGTAGCTATGGACGGCCCCTCCCACCTGGCCGCCACGGGGACCAGCCCCCTCGCCCAGGATTAGGCCCTGGTTGCTATGGTAACCGGCTGCCGCGTACGCATCCTGGTTGTTCAGCTGCAAAGCACTCTGGGAAAGGAGGCCTTGTCCTGATGGGAAAGAGGTTAGAGGAAGTTAGCAGAAAGAGTAGAACTTAACATGATACGCAGAATCTACATTCAAGAAAATAGTGCTTTGTGATTATGTTGAGTATTTGTGACCTTGAAGATATTCAATGGATCGCACACGAGCCATGGATTATATTTTTATTTATTTATTTATTTATGGTTATATGTTTGTTATTTCCTGATCAAATAAACACAAAAAAAACCTCTGGCATTCATTTCTGTTTGATGTTTTATTATTTATATTTTTTTCAGTGAAAGACCTCGGTAAAAGGTATGAGGAGAGGAGACGAGAGGGGAGGAGAGGAGACGAGAGGAGGAGAGGAGAGGAGGAGGAGGGGGGAGGAGAGGAGACGAGAGGAGGAGAGGGGAGGAGAGGGGAGGAGAGGAGACGAGAGGAGGAGAGGAGAGGTGGAGGAGGGGGGAGGAGAGGAGACGAGAGGAGGAGAGGAGAGGTGGAGGAGGGGGGAGCTGAGAGGAGGAGAGGTGGAGAGGAGAGGAGAAAGGGGAGGAGAAGAGGGGAGATAAGAGGAGAGGGGGGAGAGGAGAGGAGAGGGAGAGGGGGAGAGGAGAGAAGAAGAGAGGAGAGGAGGGAACATGAGGAGAGGTGAGTTGAAAGCAGAGAGGATATTAGAGGGGACTGAAGAAGAGTCGGAAATGAAAGAGAACAGAATGAATGACGCAAGAGGAAGACCTTGGAAGAGAGGCAAAGCTATGAGATGATAAGACGAAGAGGAGTGAGGGCTGACGGGGCATACGGTAAAAGGCAGAGCGACGGCGAGAACTGAACAAGACGACAGCGACGAAAGAGGGGAGAGATGAAAGAACCGCAAAAAAAGTAAAGAATTCAAGAGGAGAATATTTCTAATCCATTTGCAACAACATACTTCCCCCCCCCTGTACTTAGGTTCCCTGCTCAGTGACCCTCTCCTATGACCCACATAGGAAACCCCCCCTTTCTCCTCTATAGTGCTCCTCCTGCTCTTACTCCTCCATCACTCACACCCCTAATATCTCTCCCTCTTCCTATTCTTCCAGCATCCCGCTCTCTCTCCTGTCTCTTTATTATTCAGCAGGAACAGGGTGACCAGGGCCTGCTGGAGCAGAATGAGGCCAGGAAATACAAGGAACGGGAAAATATGATGCACACACAACACACACACACACACACACACACACACACACACACACACACACACACACACACACACACACACACACACACACACACACACACACACACACACACACACACACACACACACACACGTAAAGAAATGCACTTGCACACATATACACAAATGCGTGTCTGCAAACACACATGTGCACAGTCAAGCATGCGTGTGCATGCATGCACATCGACGTGCACACTTATCCACAGTCACCTGTGGGTGTGCAAACAGGATGCACACAAACACACTTCATTAATCCAAACACACACACACACACTCAAGATATCATCCTCTAAAGTGTAATAATAATAATTGTAGGTTGACTCTTAATCTGTTCTCTGCAGTCCAGAAACAGGTATAAGGTCCGGTGATGCTCCCTGCTCCCCCCTGTGTCCTCATCTCATATATCCTGAACTAGCTGTGATGTTATTCATATGCCTTCCGTGTTCCCGGGGCCAGTTTGTCAGGCAGAGGGCCATGTGGCTATAGGGCACGACACTATGCTGCATATAAATGAATGCACTTTCAGGACAACGTTATAAAACCAACAGCAACGGAGCATTTACCGGTGCCCCTTGTGAAGACTGTTCCGTGGTGTTCGGTCTCCAGCAGTGGCTACCTAACTGTTTTTTCTCCTGCAGGGCTACGTTAAACTCAATAAAATTGCTGAAACCATAAAAAAAGATAAACTGTCAGTTCTATACAACGACCATGACAGTTCAAGTTGTGAATTTTAATAGCGCGTCTCATTAGTGGTTCTAATGTCCGTGGGAAAGGTATTTTCCTAAACACTGCTAATGGCATGAGTGGTTGCTAGGGACTACGAAGATCCGCTATCTTGTGAGTGAACGGTATTTTATTTCTGCGTAGCGTCAGTGAATATCTGCGACTTTGTGAGGGACACGAAATGTGAGCAAATGACAATGTATTTTTACCACACGACATACATAGTCAATGAGCGTACTGTATGTCATATACTACAAAAGCAGTTTATTGTGCATTGTTAACTGTCAGACAGAATCACCTCAGCACTACCGTGAATTATATATATTTATATCTCCCTCGTTTTAAAAGGCATTGAGCAGTGTAGAATTAACGTTAGCTGTCCTAGTCATCGCTAGAGCTGAAATTGCTATTATTAGTTTTTTTCTTAAAGAAATGATAATAACCAAAAGTCTGATCTCAACAACATGAACAAAATTTGATTAATGCGGTTCAAAATTGCTGTGGATTTTAAAGACATACAGAGGACTTTTAAAGGAAGTTTTGGGGAAGCACCCAATTTAGTACAATCACATACACACACACTCACACGCATACATACACACACACACGCACACGTACACACACACACAAACACACGCACACACTCAAGGCCGACCCCCCCTTTTGTATTGACATGTTTGAAACTTTCATGAGCTGAGGATGCATTGACCCCCACTGGAAAGGACCTCAAACTGCCTCTCCATCACTGTACTAAAAAAGTGTGTACTCTCACTGAATATATCTTATAATGGAGTTCCTTCAGGCATTATTTATGGATATAGATATATCTGTGTATGTGTAGAAAACATGTTATATTCATACCTGTGAAGATTTGTGCATCTAGGTGGTAGATGTGCATGTGTGTGTGTGTGTGTGTGTGTGTGTGTGTGTGTGTGTGTGTGTGTGTGTGTGTCTGTGTGTGTGTGTGTGTGTGTGTGTGTGTGTGTGTGTGTGTGAATTTGTGAGTGTTGCTGTGTGCAGGTCTGTGTTTAGGTATGCGTGCGTGAGTGTGTCAGTGCATGTGTATCTGTGATTGTGTGCCTGATTGTGTGCCAATGTCTCTGTGTGTGTCTGTTTGCATGCATACGTAGGTGCATGCGTGTATGTGTGCACTTGCGTTTGTGAATGTTTGTGAATGTGTGTGTTGTGTGTCCGTATTTGAATAGGCATGCATGGGTACGTGGGTGCATGTGTATAGGTGAGTGCAGGGTGTGTGTGTCTGTGTGGATGTGTGTGTGTGTGTGTGTGTGTGTGTGTGGATGCGTGTGCTTGTGTGTGCATAGTTGTGGAAAGTGAGTGAGTGAGTGCATGCGTTCGTGTTTGTGTGCATGCATGTTTGTGTGTGCATACGTGTGCGCTGTGTGCCTGCTGCTTCCTAGGCGAGGCTACATTAGCATATCAAACCGGTAGCAAGGCTAAGCAGACCTCCTGACAGCTAGAGTCTCCCCTGGGATCTCCTCCACAGAACAACACCATCAAACGCACAGAGGGGCGAGAGAGGGAGAAATGCATGGGGAGCCGAAAAGATAGAGATAGAAAACGAGGTGGGTCATTCCACATCTAAGTAGCTGTAAGTAAATTTTGAGCGCCAGCGTGTGAAGTTTGACAGGAGGCGTGTGCAGCCTGTCTCGTCCCATCACCCTGGCCTAAGCCGATCATACTTTGATTCTGTTACGCCTATGTGATCATGTGTATCCCTAGCACGCTTTTATTCTGTTATACCCTTTTGATCATGTGTATCCCTAGCACGCTTTTATTCTGTTACACCCATGTGATCGTGTGTATTCCGAGCACTCTTTTATTCTGTCACACCCATTTGATCATATGTGTCCCTCGCACGCTTTTAATCTGTTACGCCCATGTGATAGTGCGTGTTCCTAGCACGCTTTAAATCTGTTACACCCATGTAATAAAGTTTAAACCCTATAATCTGTTTTTATTCTGTTACGCTCATGTGACAGACAGACAGACAGACAGACAGACAGACAGACAGACAGACAGACAGACAGACAGGTGGTCTTACTGTCTCCAGCAGACAGACTGACTGACTGACTGACTGACTGACTGACAGACAGACAGGTGGTCTTACTGTCTCCAGCAGTGAACTCCTGGGTGTCCAGTATGCCAGACTCCTGCAGGGAGCGGATGCAGGAGTCCACCAGCTCCAGACCTGTGGTCAGCTCCTCCTCAATGTCCTTCTGGCCATCTGCACACACACATGGACACACACACATGGACACACACACACACACACACACACACACACACACACACACACACACACACACACACACACACACACACACACACACACACACACACACACACATGCAAACAAAAGGAAAGAACAACAAATTATATGAAATCAAAACGAACCAATGACGATAAGGAAGACATTGGTTCTTCCTTAATCCATTTGTAATCAAACAAACCAAGTAATAAATAACCAAACATTGATCATCAAACAGTAAACACCGGATCACACAACCAAGACCTCATTGCCCCACATCTCCCATTTTTGCATGAGCAAGGCACTATAAATACTATTCTGAAAGTGCTCTCAGGGTTTAAACATATCGGCAATAAGTAAAAGTAGAAAAAAAAGTTTTAACTGACTCAGAAATATGAACGAATACAATAATACCAATTCCAAGTGCTGCTGGGGAATAACCTGGAGCAGGATTTATCAGTTATGTAAGTGTAAAAAAAAAATATGACTGGGGTTTTCTTTTTTAATCAGTGTTCGACATAAAACACCACAGCGCAAATATGAAAAGTAAAATTGCAGCATAATGGCTCTTTTATCGTTTACCACTTTTGACTCTTTATGAGGGAACCCATTAGGAAGGCATATCCAACTACAACAACTTCATCTTCTAGTATCCCTCCCACGTGTGTGTGTGTGTGTGTGTGTGTGTGTGTGTGTGTGTGTGTGTGTGTGTGTGTGTGTGTGTGTGTGTGTGTGTGTGTGTGTGTGTGTGTGTGTGTGTGTGTGTGTGTGTGTGTGTGTGCCTGCACTATGGCCACCCAAGTCAGTCATGGTCACCCAGTCGGTGACCTTGGGTGTCTTGAAAGGCGCCTCTAAATGAAATGTATTATTATTATTATTATTATATACAGTACATAATATAAATAGCCTATAGCAATACCAGGCTACATATTATCAAAGCAATAAAGGATCACAATATCAGACTATTATGTATTGGCGGGACATTACCTTGGTTGTTCCATCGGAACTTGTCCTCTGCTGAGCTGCAAATCAGAGAAAAGAAAAACCAGGTTAGGGAAACGTCCCATTTAAAAAAAAAGAAGTTATTTTTGTATACAATTTGTGATTCGTTATTAGTGTGAAAAAGGCCACACTTCCATTGGCCAAGGTAAGCAACACATGGATACCCAAAGAAAGACACACAGCACACACACTCAATCACCCACGCACAGAATCGTTTTGATCTGTGCGTGATCGTTTTGATCGTGTTTTAGCACACGTGCTAATTCACAACATTTGTCCCCAGGCGGCTTTTGAAAAGATAGAACAATTAAAAATGAAAGAGAAAAACCAAACAAACAAAAAACAAAACAAATGCAAGCATTTTTATATGTTCATTCACATACATACTCTACAGAGCAAAGGCTACATGATCAAGCAATCAACCAGTTAAGAACCATTAATGTGAGGACTGTTCTTTCAGAGCCATTCTTTCAGTCCTTTGTTAAAAGCATTACTGTTGGTTTCTAATTTTAGATTAGTGGCTAGAGAGATCCAAAGTGTGGACCCCTTTACAGAGAGAGCAGACTGACAGAATCAAGTCTTGTATCTTGGGACGAGACAAGCACCACTAGTGGAGGCTCGTGGGATCACTCTGTGAGCGCTCTGACGCCTCATGGCCAGTTCAGAAAACAGTACTGACACATGAGCAGTTAGGCCATTTCATTGGTTTCCGGTCCATGAATTGTATTGCCTGCTTGTTTATTAAGACTATAGGTTTCATTGTGGTTAACGAAGCGTGTGACCATGACGTGATGCAATATGATAAATGACAGAATATCATTGCATGCATGTATAGTTTTGCAGCTTGATGTGACAGGTTCCTTCTAATAAAACGGAAGCAGTTAAGATTTGGTCTGACCTTGTTACAGGTGTACTTAACCTGACTGCCCACTTTAAGTTATTGTCCTGGATGATAATATATAATTGTTACGCATATCATTTTCTTATAAAGAATAGAATTTGATTAAATATAGTGGTATTTCTTGACTCTTCTTAAACACTGTGTTGACCCAAAGGTTTCAACTAATTTGTTTCATCCAAGAAAATAACGGAGTAATATAATAGACTATAGACTGTAATTACCAAGGCTTAAAAGGCTTCATCTAAAATGGCGACCCCTGAGCTGTAATTATCATGGTCGCTGTCCAAAAAGAGGAAACATCCTCTGTCCATGGTGCTGATTTAGCATGTGTGATTGAGCGTGGCACACCAAATCAAGCAGATAATACAATCCATATATTTTCAACATGTAGGTGGTGGGTAGAATATTGTATGTAGAATATTTACAACCGCATGGTCACGGCTAACGCTAAGGCTAACATGAATGCTATATTCACTACCAGCGGACGACATGTTGCTGATTGAGCACACTATATCACATTGACTAAACCAAATCCTGTATTCAAGTTCACAACTAAGACAGCTACTAGGTGAAGTTATTTCTCCCACTAGAAAAACTGACTTTTAAAAAGCATAATAGAGGACAAATGTTCCAAGAACTTTGGTCTCCACTGATTTCTCAGTTAAAACAGAGCAACCATTAATTGAAGTGCTAAAAAACAACAACTGTATGCTCTGTTCTATAATTGACCTGCCAACAAAGTGTAGATAATGCTGTGGTTATTGTTATGATACATAGTCTGCTTTTGTGTGTTTATTTATTTTTTAATTTATTTTGTTTGTTTTGTTTGTCTTTGTTATTATTGTATTGTCATTTTTGCTATGTTTGTCAAATTGTGAAAAAAATAAATATATATCTATATATTTAAACTCAAACTTTTCCACAAGCTCACACCATGTTAACTTTGACTCATTGTTTTTAGTTGTGAATCTCAGAGTCTCTGCCTATCCGCAATGTTTCTGTTAGCCTGTGATGTTGTCTTGGCTGGTTTCCTCAGCCCTACTTGTTCATGTTGTATGCTTTGTTGTATTTTGTTTGGTTCGCCTCGTTTGATGTACTGTAGTGTAGTGTTTATTTCGGTTGCTGTACTTTTTTGGAATGGTTTCGTCTTCTGTCTTTACCACCTGTTTCCTTCCCTGTGTTGTCTCTAGGTTAGACATGGTGGTGGTGGTAATTTTTGACCAAACTATGACCATCATATTGACGTATTGAATTTTACAGACTTAAATTGTGAATACACAAACTTAATATTTACAATCAAATGTTGTTGCTAAATTTATATTAGCGGTATTGTATATTTTGTTTTGTTTTCATGTGGTATCTTAATTTAGTGTGCCTATTCCAATCCAGTCTTATCCAACCATGAAATCCGTAATGCATCTAGTGGCCAGTTTGGACACCAGCTGGCTAGATTCAGAGTAAAGCAGCTACAATTTAATGACCACCCTAAATGAATAGGTGTTACTAAAATCTTTTATTTAACATACTGACTGATTTACTTCACAACAGAGGACCTGTTTCCCGGATCAATTAAACCGCCCTCTCTCACATTCTACAATCCACATATTTTCAACAGGTGGCTTTGAAGTGTAGAATATGTGCAAGGGCAAGATGGTCGTGGCTAACACTAAGGCCCAATCCCATTTCTACCCCTTACCCCTTCCCCTTACCCCTCCCCCTTGTTTAGAAGGGGTAAGGGTAAGGGGTAAGGGGTAGGAATGGGATGGGGCCTAAGGCTAGCTTGAATGCTATATTTACTGCCAGTGGACAGCAGACAGATGCTCATAAATCCTCCCATTGATTGCCTTTTTATTGTGTTGGGAGTGTCTGCAGACCTGTGTGTGTGTCTGTGTGTGTCTGTGTGTGCCTGTGTATCTGTGTGTGTGTTCCCACACTTAATTGTGATGGGGAGCGAAGCGGCACGTGTTAATGGGATCTTGGGACGCCAAGGCAGGCCCCTCATTTATCAGCCATTACAGCGGTAAACAACAAACACACACCCACACACACACACACACACACACACACACACACACACACACACACGCACACACAGACACACACACGGTCTGCACCCTAATCACCAGACAAAGCCTGGGCCGCTCAATAGGACCAGACTGGGAGGAACAGAGAGAAACAGAGAGAAGGAAAGTTTGAGTTGACTATCATCCCTGGTGCACACGGCCGGTCTGACAATCACAACTCTGCTGCTGCCAGAGACTCAGGCAGTGAATGTACTGGAAAACCAGGATTTGAGACTAAGTATATGAATTACTCATCTTGAGCCGCCATGTATAAGCTCCAAGACTTGGTGGGTGAGTGATGGAGTCACACGCAGAACAATGAAATCCTTTTTTTAGGTTATAGACTAGGCTAGAATAAACCAGCACAGACTAGAATACACTAGACAAAACCACCCCAGACAAGTCGAGGCTAGACTAGATTACACCAGACTAGACCTGACCAGACCACACCAGACTAGACTAGACTAGGCCAGACTACACTCGATTTAACCACACCAGACTAAACCAGTCCATAATATACTTGACTCCACTATACTGCACCAGACCAAACCAAACCAGAATAGACTTGACTACACTTGACTACACCAGACTAAACCAGAGCAGAATAGACTACACTAGACTACACCTCTAGACCAGACCAATCCAGGATCAACTACAACTAGAGACACTATGAGACAGTGGGAGGGGCAGAAACCCAGCAGAATTTATTAGTGGTCAGAGTTAGCGAAACAGCAGAATTACAAACCCTGCCGGAGCCACTTAAGAGCTCTGACAGATCAGGTCTGCAAAGCTGGAATTCAATGATTAAAGAACATAGATTTAATGCCTCAAAACCCAGAGTGTGGCACAAGAAGAACCCAGTATCGGTCCTCCCCCCTCCCCACTATTCTCTCCCTCCCTCCCTCTCTCCCACTCTCCCAGTGCAGTTGTCTCTTCCTCTCTCCCTCTGTTCCGTCTCCACCTCGACGGCCTGGTATACCTGATATGAACTCTGGAAATAGAGTCTCCCTCCCCCTCTCTCCCTTTCTCTCCCTCCTCCCTCTCCCTCTGCTTCCTCCTTGCTAACTCCCCTCCAACCAGCCCCCCCTCTGGTTCTCCCACCCACTCCCTCTCTCATCCCATCACCAGGTACCCTCCCCTCCCCCCGGGCTCCGTGTAAGGCCTCATGTCGCCATGGCACCGGTGTTATAACGAGCCAGCGGCGGCAGACAGAGCTAGCAAGCGCCGGAATCACCGCCGCGGACACCGCAGCGGGGCACTTAATCAAGGCTAATGATACTCACCTGGTGGCAGTTTGTGTGTGCGTGTGTGTTCGTGTGTGCATATTAGCGCGTTAGCATTTGTGTGTGTGTGTCTGTGTTTGTGTCTGTGTGTCTGTGTTTGTGTGTGCGTTTGTATATATATATATATATATATATATATATATATATATATATATATATATATATATGCACACATCAGCTTGGAGCTCTTCAGTGTTTAACTAACAATTCAAAGAAGTGTAAATGAATTGGAGTTTCTCTCCCAAGCTGCTCAACAAGTTCAAATACTGGGTGACAGAACACAAAATTATCCCTAAGTGTTCTAGAACTTTATGACTGCTTATTCGTGTCACGAGACTGACCAAACGCACGCCTACTCCTACATGCGCACACACACACACACACATACATGCAGTCATATTATCTTACAGTATCCCTTAAAAACGAAAGAGCTGTGGTCCAAAACGAGCATGTGTGCGTTTGCATGCATTTGTGCTTTTGCGTGCGTGTGTGTGTGTCTGTGAATCCCACTAGCCATATACACTCTAGTTAGTGCATCTTAAATAAGTGCTGTTCGGCAAATGATTGTCATAATGCGTGATTAATAGGAAAAAAATACAGCCGAGAAGACGCCGGTAATGCTGGGTATTTTCGAGGTATAATGTCTGGTTGCCATCCGTTGTCCGAAGCCTCTGTTTGTCCCACCTGGCTCGATACTCCCAGCCAATCACACACTTTACTTTCATTTTCACTTTAAAGGGCACATTAAGCCATTTGCCACCATATCCCCGAGAAAATAGGTATTGTCAGAAATTGGTCACTATCTTCCGACCTTCTGTTTTGGCGACATTGCTCTCCATTACAAAGGAAACAGAGGAGCACTGCTTATTGATGCAGGGAGAGAAGGAGGGGGGGGGGGGAGATAAATAAAGATTGATGAAGAGGAGAAGATGGGGGTTAGCAAGAGGAGAGACGAAGGGGAGTAAGAGGGGGAGTGAGCCAACATAGGGCGAGAGGGAAAGATAGATGGGGGAGTGAGACACTGAGAGAGACATAGAAGGATAGTAATGGAGAGAGTAAGACAGAAAAATGACTTTCAGAAAGAGAAAGAGAGACAGAGGAAACAGTGAAAGATGATAAAACAGAGTAAGGGACAGAAATAGATTAGAGTGAGAGGGAGGGAAATGGAGTGACAGAGAAGAGAGACATAACAAGTATGAAAAGAAAGAAAGCGAGAAAGAAAGAAAAAAGAGAACGAAAGGATAGAAACAGACATAAGCGGAAGAGCCAGGGACAGAGAGAGAAGGGAAATCGACTAGGGAAATCTGTTTAATTGAATTGACGTTGGTTTATACGGGGGAACGCCAGACATGGCTATAACAATAAAGAGGAGGCTGGTGGTTTAGGCACCCAATAGAGACTCTTTAAAGCCGGTGTACGTTCCCTTCTCACCTTTCCCTAGCTGAATGTTATCCGTTGTTGCTGCTGGGTGAAAGGACCAGACGCCATTGTAATAGCCCACTGTTGCAGAACTGGGTCGGCCCAAAATGTGAGAACCAAGGAGATAAAACACCAACAAAGTCTATCTAGATTTTTTTGTAAAAAAAGGAAAGACATCATAGGGGTTATTTCTGTGTTGTTTATTATTTGGTTCAGAAATTAAAAGATCAGGGTGAAGTTGTTTACTTGAAAGAGAGCATTTACACAGTGAACGAAGTAAAACGTTTGTATGTTTAGGAGGTTAAGTGAGGTTAAAAATGCAGTAGCAATCATTGCATTGCCAGCATTTGTATAGTAGTTTCAGATTTAGGTTTCTAGCAGACGCTTTTATAGCATATTTTTACAATACTTGTCATTAAGGAGCTGCACCCAAATGAAAGCCATGATGTCAGATTCCATTCCTTCTTTCTTTCTAAGCCCCCAAATACGGAGCCGGAATGTGTGTCGGAATCGCCTCAGTGGGCGCCCATAATGAAGCCTTCTCTCGCTGCCCCAGGCTTCACGCGTCTTCGCCCCGACAGAACCACCTGCCCGCGGGAACCAAGCCCCGCACGGCAGCACGCACCCAGGGCCAGCGCACAGGGAGGACAAGGTCACATTGTTGCTTTGGATGCGGTACTCCCTGTGTTGGCTGGAGGTCCACAAGCAATGTACGTTAAATTGACGCCGGCTGGAGGGATAATGGATGGAAGTGTCTCTCCCTGTGTAGTAGCTAGCGGAGGGGCTCGTCATGCGCGCCATTCAAAGACACTTGATTTTCACTTGTTTCCTTTTCTACTGTGCACACAAGAAAACGTAAACGCACCCAGAGAGTCTGGATGCGATCCTAAATGGGGCTGTAATTAGGGAGGCGCTACGGGCTAATTCAAGCTAATTCAAGCTAGCTTCCTGAGCGCTCCACGGTAATGAAAAGACCCGGTGTAGCGGAATAGCGGGAAGCCGCTAACACGTGTCATCATCATAACCGTAGCCCCGCTTGGCTAATGACTAGCGGCGTTTGTAAGTCACCCTCTCCGGGGAATGCGGGGCGTCTGAATGCGACGTGGAGGCAGGCGGTACGGGAGGTTGAAAGCACTTCAAAGATACTGTGAACTCGCTGGATGACAACCGACATGAGAGGAAACCGCAGCAGCGGTGGCAGCCCTGGTTGTACCAGCTGGGCGCTAAGCGCTAAGCTAGATAAAACAATGATTAATGTGTTGTAGTAGATATTAGCTTGCTGCTCAACAGGTTGTTATGATACTTTGACGATATTTCGGGGATGTATTATTGATATTTTAAATAGTAAATATGCAGATCTATTCCTGGACCGTTTTAGTTATGAGCCGTTTTACTATAGGTTTCTGTACTTAGTTAAGCGGAATCACTGAGCACATGTATGCAAAGTTAGAAGGTATATGTTTGCTAGCACAATGACTAACTTATTCAACCCTTTCAACATTAAAAACCTGGGGAGGAAAAACCATTAGGACATATCATGTGACATGCCCACTGAGAACTTAAACGCTATTCACTTGAAGCGGGGGTCCAGTCGTACTGAAAAGAACATCTCAGGCATATCTCTGGACACCAATTGTCTGCTTTTAATTAGCCCTACAGTCTGGGCAGGGAGATAGGAAGGACCCCGTGGTTCTCATTAACCGAGCGTTATCAAGTCCCAGGGCCCAGAGTCTCCTTATTGGGCTTTATGTTGAGACAGTAGGACACTCTCCTGGCTTTTTATAGGTACTATTCGCCACTTTGGTCGCACCGTATGTCTGCCCCCGAGAGAGATGGGACAGTTTAACGGGTTTAAGACGCCGGTGGGTTCAAGAGACGGTAAAGACACTTGACAGAGTTGTCACGCGGTATCCTCCGCCATGCTAAATTTACCATTGCTTCCCCAACATTGACAAGTTGCCAATGTGGATTTAATGGAAGGGCAAAAAAAGCAATGCTTGCAAATGCTGTACCAAATCCAATTAGCCCTGTGTGAGCATAATCAATTGTAATGATTTTGCCTCATTTGCACTTTTACTTTCACCTCAGAATTTTGGTTTGAATTCTTTCATATAGTTTAAACTCGGTGTGCAACCATTTCTGTCAATTTGTAGATGGAGTCCCAGGGCAATGTTATAAATAAAAGCGTCTTTACATTTGGCAAATGTTAAAACCTTTGAATCATCATCTCAAAAGCGTGTGTCTTTTGTGGGAAGGAATTCTGGCAAAGGCTCAGCCCTTTTAATTTAAATATGCTTTTGTTTTTTGGAAAGGACCTCAGAAGCCTTTCAAGCGAGTGATTGGAGCTCAGCAGGAAGAGAGATAGAGAGAGAGAGAGAGAGAGAGAGAGAGAGAGAGAGAGAGAGAGAGAGAGAGAGAGAGAGAGAGAGAGTGTGGAGAGTGAGAGATGAAAAAAATAAAAAGGACAAAGAGAGTAAGTAAGAAAAAAAAGAAAGAAAGAGTAAATGAAAGAAAGAACCAGAGCGGGCGAGGACAGATTGAAACAAAGAGGAGGATGTAGAGCAGGTGGAGGACGAGAAAGAAATAAACAAAGAACCAAAGGAAATCAAAACGGACAGAGGGCACGGAATTAGAAGGCTCAAGCTGCTCCTATTGGTCAGATAGCCTGGCGGGCCTGCCAGTAGCCGCGGCGACCGTTTGGAGGGCGTGCCAGCGGCGTGTGTGTGGACGAGGGAGCGGGACATGTTGACTCTCCGTGGGAGTTCTGCCGCCGCGCCCAGAACCTCCCCGTGACTTGGCCCGCGACGGCCGCAAGACTTAAGCATACCCTGTGTGTGTGTGTGTGTGTGTGTGTGTGTGTGTGTGTGTGTGTGTGTGTGTGTGTGTGTGTGTGTGTGTGTGTGTTTGTCTGTGTGTGTGTGCTTGTGTGTTTAAGTCTGTATGATGTTTCTGCCCGCACCACACACAAGGGATGGTTCAGCACGATGGGAAGAGAACGGCTAGCATTTGAAACTTGACAACCGAAAACATGGGTTGATAATAGTTGTGGCATCACTCACACCCTGATCCATGCAGGTCACGCACACACACACCTACACACACACAGTGGGCTCTCTCCCCCACCACCGTCACCCCATGCATCCAGGGCCAGGGCGCTGCCGCTGTAGAGAGCAGAAGGATGATTAGCGTGGAACTCCATGGAGGGCAAAAGTGTCCAGGAGGCATTTCTTTCATTCAATTAAAGAACAAAATAAAAAATACAGCACAAGGGCGGTTTAATCTTGTTCCCAGATTCCTCAACTCGTGCTTAAAAGCATCCTAGAATCTGCCCTGACTCTCTCCCACTGCCCTTAAATGGTTCTTTAGAAATCCAAAGAGGTTTGCTCAAGGGGTTGCGGGCAGATGTCTTACACCCAGCAAATAGGCCGGGGGGGGGGGGGGGGGGGGGGTTTCCATGGCTCCAGAAGATGTTGATGGCGCCCAGGGATAGAAGGAGTTTCTCAGGTACTCTGACAAGAGTACCTGAGTTCCCAGTGCGCCGTGCCAGAAACAGTGTGTTAAGTTCAACTGCCCTGGCAGCCCTGACATTCAGCCGGGCTCCTTTGTTTTTTAGTGTGTGTGTATAGAGGAGATTGACGCGCTAGAACTGCATCCATCCACCCCAGCTGGCTGGCAGAACGATGTAATGTCAAAGCTATTAGCTGGCAGCGGTGATCGTGTACAGCATCACACACACACACACACACACACACACACACACACACACACACTCACAGACACACAACAACCGCCCCCCACACACACACACACACAGACATACAAAAATACAAACACACACACACAGACGTGTACATAAATGCACAAAAGACCACACATACACACAGACGGTATACACATTCATACACACACACACACACACACACACACACACACACACACACACACACACACACACACACACACACACACACACACACACACACACACACACACACACACACACACACACACACACACACACACACACAGCCACTAGTGCCAGGTCTCCTTATCAGCATTGATCGTGTCCAGCCAAGACATTTTCCAGGATGACAGACCTCCAGAGCCAAGTTTAAAAAAACATTGGTTTATCTCCAAAATGGCCGACTATTGATCGCTGGCTGTTCTTTAGCCACGGTGAGCTGCTGCCACTGACTCCACAGCTGTGCTTGGACAGGAGGAAGATTAGAAGTGTTAATCAAGTGTCCGCTAAATGGCTGGAAAACACAGCTGGAAATTCACAGCAGAGTTTGTCCCCACTGGGCTGCTGTGGAACACCAGTGAAACACTGTGTTTTGGTGTGTGTGTGTGTGTGTGTGTGTGTGTGTGTGTGTGTGTGTGTGTGTGTGTGTGTGTGTGTGTGTGTGTGTGTGTGTGTGTGTGAATGTGTGTGTGTGTGTGTGGGGACTAAGTCAACATTTTTCTCTGGGGGATATTAATGTGAAGGACCGGTCCTTATTACTGCGGTAAATCTCATGCACGCATGCACAAACACGCACACATGCCGAACGCACACACACACACACACACACACACACACACACACACACACACACACACACACACACACACACACACACACACACACACACACACACACACACACACACACACACACACACACACACACATGTTTGAGTACAGATCACAGACTGAATGGTGATGGAATACTTGAAAATGTCTCAAAATGATAGCCTCATGAAAAGCCACATAAACTGAAATCTCAACAGGAACATGAACTCTGACAAATGTTTAGGTTTTAAAGATTTCTTTGGGCTGATTGACACCATGACGCAATAATGTTGTTTCCAAATTTGTTTCTTGAATACCAACGTTATATATTTATTTTATGTGGTTCAAAGGGCATTTCATGGGGGTCTGGTCCCCGGCGTCTTTGTCATTTCAGAACAATTCATGTCCTGGAGGAAGTGCCCTTTAACCAAGAGGATGGGACCGGGTTTCATTTGGAGACGAGACGGCTGATATTGTTTCAGGCATTGGCATTTACAAAATGAAACCGAAAGAGAGCGAGAGAGAGAGAGAGAGAGAGAGAGAGAGAGAGAGAGAGAGAGAGAGAGAGAGAGAGAGAGAGAGAGAGAGAGAGAGAGAGGGAGAGAGAGAGATTAATAGAGAGTGAGATCAAGAGAGAGAGCAAGAGAGAGAGACATTAATAGAGATGGGGAGCAAGAGAGAGAGAAAGAAAAAGCGAAACAGAGAAAGTAATAGAGAGAAATGGATAGAAGTAGAGAGAGGGAGAAGCAGAACAGATGTGTGTATCATAATGCGATTCCAAATGATGCGTTTTGAGAACACGATGGTGGAGGAGTGAGGCAAAGGAGGAGGTGAGGCAGAAGGGAGGAGAAGGAGAAGGAGGGAAGGGTGAGGGGGCTGAGGTTTCTCTCCTTTTCTTGCTCTCCGATCGATCAGAGCATGGAAACAACAGCGTTCGGACCAGTCAGAGTCTTGTTAGTGTGATGAAGCAGAAAAGCCTTTCGGTTTCTTCAACGACATTATTACCCAAGAAAATGTCTGGGATTAATGTTTTCACAGGCTTATGTTTAGAGCATGAACTTCGTTTTAGAAAGCCCAGCTGAAGAAAATGAAAAACAATGGGAGGGTTAAAGTCAAAAGCTGGAAGCCTGACATTTGCAGGGGTTGAAATATAATAAGTATAAGTGTCTGCATTTTTAAAACTGTCTGCATTTTACAAAGGTGTTACGTCGTGAATTTCAGACGCATCATTTTCACACTAATTTGTTGCGTTGACATCATGACAAAACAAGCATGCATTATTAATAGCATGATATGTGACTATAGGTCTATATTAGGTTTGAAGGGCCTGTTAATGAAGTGCCTAGTGAGCAGCAGTATTAATAAAGAGGCAAGGCAAAGGGAAATTCCTTCATTGTATAACTGGCCCATTTTATTAGTCATCAATCAGATGAAACATCTATGGTGTCACCGACGTTTTAATACAAGTAGTATTTCAATAAACTGATGCGGATGTTACAATGAAACCAATGCTAATTTCTCTTTAATGCTGCAAAAATTGAATATGATCAGAAAAAAACACACACAAATCCAAACACAGAGCTTGGTCTATTTCATCCCCCCTGCGTCTCTCTCTCTCTTTCTTAACCCACCCCTCTCTCTCTCTCTCTCTCTCTCTCTCTTTTGGCTGGCAGACCGTCACCCCAACGGCCTCCTGGGTAATCGAGCCTCTAAAAGCCCGCCGGACACGACCACAAAATGGCAGTTGGTCTAGGAATAACGTGTAGCGCATACCAACACACAAACACACACACACACATATGAATGGACATACGCACACTGACACACAAACACACGCGTACACGCACCCCACTCAGAGCTGAGCAGCATGCGATTAGCCAGGCCAACGCCAACTTCCCTTACTCCCTGTTCCACAGAGACAAATGGCGGCAGAGCAGGGGGGCAACGCCTTCCACCTGTCGCTCTGCCAGGACCCTAGGGCTGACCATTCAACCCACTAAACACTCGCACTCCAGGTATTATCCTATACCGTTTAACCTTCTAATCTAAACACTGGCTCTCCAGGTATTATCCAACACCATTAAACCTTCTAAAAACTGACTCTACAGCTAGTAGTATCATACACTATTTAACCTTCTAAACAGTGACTCTCCAGATATTATCCTACAACATTTAACAAGCTTAACACTCCACTCCAGGTATTTTTGCATGTCATTTAATCACCAAAAAAAAATCTCCAGGTATTATCCTACACCATTTAACCAACACTCCAGGTATTAAGCAAAGAAAACAAGATACAAAGCAAGATATAGGAAATGGAAGAAAGGCGCACAAATAAAGAGTAACTAAACTCCAGCCTCAAAAAACACAGCAAGAGTTAGAATTTGTGTTAGCAGAAAACACAGACATAGACAGAAAGACCACAAGAGAACAGCGAAACCGAGAGAACGAAAAAGGGAAGGGAAGAAAAGGGGTAGCCAGACGGAGACGGAGAGAGAGAGAGAGAGCGATGCGGAGAGTAGAGCTTTAACTGCAGGCAGAGACACAACACGTCTCCACGTTTCCTGGAAGCAACTGGCGGCCAGAAAACTGAAATCTCAACAGAGCAACGAGAGCAGAGAAATATAATTATCACTGTTTAATATCTCCGCTCTAAACCACATGAGATGTATTCAGGACACATGTCGCTCCGACGATGAAATATGCAGCGCTGCGTTGCGTTGATCAATCTCCCATAACATTCATATTTTAAACAGAGCTTCATTCTGTCAGATGTTGTCTATCACGCTGTTGAGAGAGACGCAACAGTTTCTCCTTGCGAGACAAGGATTCTTGGTTCGATTACACCACAGCCATACCTGTCGGTATCCTTGAGCAAGAAGACCTTGAATCTGAACTTGAATTACACTGTACTGGAATTAATTGAGCTTTGCTTTGGATAAAAGTGTGCAAATTGTCAATAACAGTATTAGTAATCACTCATATATATATAGCACTCCTCTCATGTATGTATGTAGCCTAACATGCTAACATTACATTACGTGTACGTTATTTACCACAGTTGTCACAGTGCTGTGAGGTGTCCTGGAGGCGGTAGACTGAGACAGCTCTGAAGGGGTGTGCTTATCTGGGTTCCTGAGTCACCACTATTTTCTCTCGTATTGATATTTTCACTCTCAGCGCTTGTTTCCTCTGTACACAAGACGTGTGTTGTCATAACCTTCTGGGGCTAGCCCGAGCCAACATGTTGTTTGTTGAAGGGCAAAGAAAAGAGAACCAAAATGACTCATGTAGGGCAAGAAGGTTGAATGGAATAGAAAACAAACAGCCTGTTTACTTTTTTGAACAGCTTTAATAAAGTCCATTTAGCACTTCCTGATCTTCAGCAGTTTGAGATTGGGCGTTAAAAACCATGGCAACACATATTAGTCCTTAACACATAAATAACACCTTAATAACAAGGTCGTGTTTGAAGGCCTATTTCTTTAAATGTTCTTTGGCACTAATGGTAGCAGATTGAAATACCATGGCAACACTTCCTGATTGCTGAATGCTTAAATGTCACTTTAATGAAGTCTGTTTAACATGTCTTACACGTTTGGTTAACCTCATGCTAGCAGATGCTAATCACTTGGGCAACACTTCCCCTGGTCCCCGTGGGGGCCCAGGGCCAGAGGGCCAACTGAACTTTGTTTGAAAAAAATAATATATATCTGTTTGACCCCACCCCTCAACAGACATGCCCGCAGCATATGTCACTCCATTCTACGGGCCGATAAAGGCCTTGTCTCATTTGACGTATAAAGTACCAACACACACTCATTCACACACACAGACACACACGGCAGATGCTGTGTCGTACACGCGGTGACCTGTGGTGAGTGATTACGGGTCGAGAGACAAAGGCCAGTGGGGAGAGAGAGGTCTCATTAGCACCTCTGAAGATCCTTCGGCCGGCACAAAGACCCAGGATCACTTCCTCCTCTTTTAATGGCCGCGGCCGCTGTTCAAACTGCCACTTCTAAAGGCCACCCTCCTGGAATGTCTCTGTCCGAATAATTATTTAAACAAATTAAGATAAGAGGTCGGCTCGCTGAGGGTTCACTCTGCTGTGAAGTGTAATATCATTTATATGGGAATACAAAGGCCTTTAGAAGTCGTAAGAATTCAAGAACAACTTAATAGATAGATTGACAAATAAACTGTCAGATTGAGTTGATAGATAGATTGATAGATAGATTATTTGATCGATCAATTCGTAGATAGATGATAGATAGCTGGATAGATTTACCTTTAAATCCATCTATCCATCTATCTATCCATTTCCATTTCCATATCCAGCTATCGATACATTGATGGATACATAGATAGATCAATAGATGGATACATTTACCTTTACGTTATGATTTCATAAAAGCCAATTAGCAGACATTAATATCACTTTAATTATGTTTAATAACCATATCGTTGTTAAAAAAACGAAAAACCAGACCTGTGTTTCTTCCTCAACCGAAACTGTCGTGGAAATGAGAAAAATAACATGTAGACATAAAGGCTGAGGATGAACACCCCAGGGTGGGGTTCATCCTCATTGTGACGGTTTAGTTTGTACAACTGTGGGGCCAGCTATAGGGGCTCGCTGTTCCCCATACACATCCACTGAGTTACACACAGTCAACCGTCACAATGACGATGGACACCGACATTGAGGGTTATGACCAACCAGGAGCGGTGGAGGTGGCACCACGGCCCTCCTGGTGCCAAGCCCATTGGAACACACAGGGTCTATTGGAGAGAGCTGTTTAACAAGTGCTTAATGGTAAATACTCAACTCCCCGCTCCAGGGGCTCTGACAAAACCCTGGCGTGCCGCCGTGCGTCCACAGACCGGGTGCCCAGTGTTTGTTTGTCTGTTCGGTGATTCCGCAGTCAAACAAAGTGTCTGACCGACGAGCGAGAGACACAGAGAGAGGGAGAGAGAGAGAGAGAGAGAGAGAGAGACAGAGAGAGACAGAGAGAGAGAGACATAGAGAGAAGGAGACAGAGAGAGACAGTGAGATAAAGAGAGAGATAAAAGGGGACACAGAGAGAGACAGAGAAAGATAGACAGAGGGACACACAAAGAGACAAAGTATGCGTAATCCCCAACACACTTTGCCCTGTCACAAGGAGTGGAGTGTCACAGGAGTGGAGACAAATCAGTCTTCTATTAAAAGTTCATGTTGCTCATTCTGCTATATTTTTCTTGTTTTTTTCAAAACAGAGTCGCGTGCCGCCCTCCACACAGTTCCCTTCCTAACATGTTTGCGGCCCCAGAAACAAGAGCAGCGTCTGGGAGTTAATTAGCTCGCTGAATGACTCACTTTGTGTTCCTTTCTTAAGCCACGCTGGCGCTCTCCGAGTCTAGTCTTATAAAAATCGAAAAGAGGATGACGTGGCAACACAGTGAGTAATTAGTTAGAGATAGAGGGAATTCCCTGGTCGTGGCGACCAGAGTGTGCATGTGTGTGTGTGTGTGTCTGTGTTTATTCGGGTGTATGTGCTTGTGGGCAGGCCTGGGTGAGAGAGAAAGCGAGAGAGAAGGAGAGAAAGAGGTGAGGAGAGCTGAAGGAAGGGAAGGGAAGGGGGGAGGGGGAGGCAGAGAAAGAGGGAGATGAAGAAAGGATACTTTTTTCTGTTGTGCTTGTGAAGCAGCCCGCTAAGTGCATTAGTGGTGTTGTGACTAGAGTCTGTCAGTTTCGTAGCGCAACGGGTCTGGGAATCAGGAAAACGTTTTGTTAAATTCCTCAACAGAAGCGAGGAGGGCAATGGTCCAAATCCAATCAGACAAAAACACATACGCACACCCTCACATATACACAGACACGTACGCACACACATTTTATTCCATACTGCTAAACTGATACGCAGTTGCTACGCAGTTGGTTTTATGCAGAAGGCACTTAAATAATGAGTAGAGGGATAGGATTTTAAGTAAGTAGTAAGTAGTGGTTAGGGTGTTTGACCCCCATCAAGTGGGTGCTGGGTTCAAATCCCAACTCTACAACGTACTGTAGATGGTGGTGTGTAGGAATGGAAGCATTCCTATGGAAGATGCCTAACCCATACTTGCTCTGTAAGCAGCACAGACTAAACTTAAAAGGTGAGGAAATACCAAAGTTGTACCAGAATAATATATGAGAATAATAATGGAAAGAGTCATGTATAAGGGATGAAAACAGAGCCAAGGTTACCTAGAAGCAAATCTGCCTTCATGAGGCCAAAGAACCCTATGGTTCTCTTTGTCAAGAAATGGATTCCAGGATACAAATAATTAAAGCTTAAAGTGTTCCTTTCTATGGGTTAATCAATGTAATGCTAGGTTTATTAAGCCGTGCTCTGTGCGGCGTACCAGGAGCATCCCTTTTATCTAGTTCTGGTGTCTGCTCTCATCAATGTAGAAATGGATAACTGTCGCGGCTGAAATGATTGCGTTTGTAAATGAAGGTTCCATCAATCTGTCCAGGAGAAAATGGATTATTCAAATGCGACCAGCGCAACACAGGGACTCTGAAATGTTGAGGCGATAATGAGGGCCACTAACTGCAGCACTCATGATGCTATAGAACCAAATAACCCTATTTTTCTTTTTCCTTACTTTCTTGTTTTCTCAAAGACGACAACAGATCCACATCTCTGAGTCTCTTTTACTTAGCCTTTTCCTTACTTTAGGTCGCATTGGAGGGAACAGGCTGTCCTCTGAGACGTATCAGGAATATGATAATCAATGCACTAAGGACTAAGAGTACCGGGCACAAATGTCAACCCTAACTTTGTTGTATCACCGTCTGAAATGCCACCGCTCCAAGATAGGGCCCTTGAGATGTGCAGTAAAAGAATGGGTTTGTATTGTAAAGTTACTGTATACAGCCTAAAGTGGACCTAAATTGACCCTGAATATCCAAAACTGTTTTTTCAAATGTAGTTTTTTGTAGTTTGTGATGCAATTACCATTAAGTACCATTTTGTTTCAATCATTTTAAGTGATTCCATAATTCCATCTTGCTCTCTGTTGACTGCAGCCATCGGGTATGGACGATGTTTCAGAATTTGCATTTGACTTGGAAATGTTCCTGTTTTCTGTCTCTTAGCACGGGTTGTGTGTGTGTGTGTGTGTGTGTGTGTGTGTGTGTGTGTGTGTGTGTGTGTGTGTGTGTGTGTGTGTGTGTGTGTGTGTGTGTGTGTGTGTGTGTGTGTGTGTGTGTGTGTGTGTGTGTGTGTGTGAGTGAGTGCGTTTGTAACAAATGTATGCTGTCTGTCAGAGCAATACTGCAAACAGACACCTAGCAATTAATAGGCATTTACAGGAGCTTCAGTACCCTGTTGTTGCTTTCCAACACACACATACTGTCCATTCACACACATACCTAACATAGCCTAGCTTTATGGACCCCGGTTTGACCACTAGGTGTGTTTTTGATTAGCCAAGACAAACCATTTCTAAATCAAACAGTTTGTGACATCGCAAGTGTGAGTGTAAATTTCCCCTGGTAGGTCAAATAGAGGCCCTTTAAAATCAACCATAGCCTCAGCCACCATAGTGACCTTGATAGCTCTCTAGGAGCATTCATTAATGGGTACTTGTGTTTGGGAAAAGGGTTTAATTGAGGCAGCAAACGAAGGCCAGAGCCATGGGACTGTGGCATTTCCCTGCGGTAAAGGCTAGCTTAGTTCCCATGGTAGCGGTAAACCAAATGACGTGGCTAACAAGGTTGCTCTGACCTTGACTTACATCTCAGGCCCCTGTTTCCTGCCGACTTCAAGCATAACAGCAGCAGTTCTAGGGATAATATTGATACACACAGACGCAATACATACAAATGGGTGCATACAAACTAATCAAAGTCTCCCAACTCAATGCTGTAGCTCAGGAGGTAGAGCCAGTTGACTGGTAACCGGAAGGTTGCTAGTTCAATCCCTGGCTCCTTCTGGCTGAGTGTCAAGGTGTCCCTGAGCAATGCACTTAACCTGAACTGCTCCCGACGAGCTGGCTGTCGCCTTGCATGGTTGACAACGCCGTGAATGTGTGTATGAATAGTTGTACTAACCGCAAGCAATATCCAATCACCAAAGAGCGAACCGCGCTTGCTAGCTGGCTAGGTGGTGATTGGGATCACATCGTCATTCATCGTCATCTCTCGGAACAAATGTTGTCACCCCCTGCATCATGTACCGCCTCTGTTCAGGGCTGGTACAGAAAGAACCGTCCAGGATCGCGTTGAACAGTCTGTTTGACAGTCTTAACGCCAGCTCAAATTGTTCAGACACCAGAACACTGTGGTCTCTGGTGTTGTGATGGGGAGTGCTTTATATTTTGTATTCGTAAGAGACAGAGGAAG